>NC_053036.3:103028080-103331111 GCF_002575655.3 Aegilops tauschii subsp. strangulata | reverse complement strand
GCTAGGAACGTGGATTGAATTTCTCTTGATGTTGATTCTTTGAAACTTAGATCTATTCCACCTAAGCATGATATCAATGAGTCTCTCAAAGCCATGAGAATTTCCATTGATGAGTGCAAAGAAAGAGCCGCTAGGATGCATGCTAAAAAATATTGCTTTGTGAAAGCGTGTTCTTCTAGTTTTCATGATAATAATGATGAAGAGACTGGATTGATGTGTCTCCTATGAAATCTTTGTTTTCCAATATGAATCTTCATAATGATAGGACTGGAGATGAGTCAACTTTAGTTAAAAGGCGTCTCAATGATTCGGAGTTTTTAGATCTTAATGCAGGGATTGAAGAGGTCAAAACTTTAGATAGCAATGAACCCACTATTTTGGATTTCAAGGAATTTAATTATGATAATTGCTCTTTGATAGATTGTATTTCCTTGTTGCAATCCGTATTAAATTCTCCTCATGCTTATAGTCAAAATAAAGCTTTTACCAAATATATCATTGATGCTTTAATGCAATCTTATGAAGAAAAACTTGAATTAGAATTTTCTATCCCTAGAAAACTTTATGATGAGTGGGAACCTACTATTAAAATTAAGATTAAAGATCATGAATGCTATGCTTTGTGTGATTTGGGTGCTAGTGTTTCCACGATTCCAAAAACTTTGTGCGATGTGTTAGGTTTCCGTGAATTTGATGATTGTTCTCTAAATTTGAATCTTGCGGATTCCACCATTAAGAAACCTATGGGAAGGATTAATGATGTTCTTATTATTGCAAATAGGAATTATGTGCCCGTAGATTTTATTGTTCTTGATATAGATTGCAATCCTACATGTCCTATTATTCTTGGTAGACCTTTCCTTAGAACGATTGGTGCAATTATTGATATGAAACAAGGAAATATTAGATTCCAATTTCCGTTAAGGAAAGGCATGGAACACTTTCCTAGAACAAAAATTAAATTACCTTATGAATCTATTATGAGGGCCACTTATGATTTGCATACCAAAGATGGCAATACCTAGATCTATTCTCGTTTTTATGCCTAGCTAGGGGCGTTAAACGATAGCGCTTGTTGGGAGGCAACCCAATTTTATTTTTGTTCCTTGTTTTTTGTTCCTGTTTAGCAATAAATATTTCATCTAGCCTCTGTTTAGATGTGGTTTTATGTTTTAATTAGTGTTTGTGCCAAGTTAAACCTATATGATCTTCTTGGATGATAATTATTTGATCTTGCTGAAAAAGTCAGAAACTTTCTGCTCACGAAAACAATTGTTAAAAATCACCAGAACGTGATAAAATACTGATTCCAATTGCAGTAGATCAATAAAAAAATTATCTAGGAGTTCCTATTGTTTGAGATTTTTCTGAGTTACGGAAGTTTTAGTTTGATACAGATTACTACAGACTGTTCTGTTTTTGACAGATTCTGTTTTTCGTGTGTTGTTTACTTATTTGATGAATCTATGGCTAGTATCGGGGGTATGAACCATAGAGAAGTTGGAATACAGTAGGTTTAACACCAATATAAATAAGGAATGAGTTCATTACAGTACATTAAAGTGGTGGTTTGTTTTCTTTCGCTAACGGAGCTCATAAGATTTTCTGTTGAGTTTTGTGTTGTGAAGTTTTCAAGTTTTTGGGTAAAGATTTGATGGATTTTGGAACAAGGAGTGGAAAGAGCCTAAGCCTGGGGATGCCCAAGGCACCCCAAGGTAAAATTCAAGGACAACCAAAAGCCTAAGCTTGGGGATGCCCCGGAAGGGATCCCCTCTTTCGTCTTCGTCTATCGGTAACTTTACTTGAGGCTATATTTTTACTCACCACATGATATGTGTTTTGCTTGGAGCGTCTTGTATGATTTGACTCTTTGCTTTTTAGTTTAACACAATCATCCTTGCTGTACACACCTTTTGAAGAGACACACATGAATCGGAATTTATTAGAATACTCTATGTGCTTCACTTATATCTTTTGAGTTAGATAATTGCTCTAGTGCTTCACTTATATCTTTTTAGAGCACGGTGGTGGTTTATTTTATAGAAATTATTGATCTCTCATGCTTCACTTATATTATTTTGAGAGTCTTTTAGAACAGCATGGTAGTTTGCTTTGGTTAAAAAAGGGATTAGTCCTAATGTGATGAGCATCCAAGACAGGTATAATAAAAACTATCATATAAAGTGCATTGAATACTATGACAAGTTTGATTCTTTATGATTGTTTTGAGATATGAAGATGGTGATATTAGAGTCATGCTAGTTAAGTAGTTGTGAATTTGAGAAATACTTGTGTTAAAGTTTGTAATTCCCATAGCATGCACGTATGGTGAACCGTTATGTGATGAAGTCGGAGCATGATTTATTTATTGATTGTCTTCTTTATGAGTGGCGGTCGGGGACGAGCGATGGTCTTTTCCTACCCATCTATCCCCCTAGCTAGGATCATGCGTGTAGTACTTTGTTTTGATAACTAATAGATTTTTGCAATAAGTATGTGAGTTCTTTATGACTAATGTTGAGTCCATGGATTATACGCACTCTCACCTTTCCACCATTTCTAGCCTCTCTAATATCGCGCACCTTTCGCCGGTATCATACACACACCATATACCTTCCTCAAAACAGCCACCATACCTACCTATTATGACATTCCCATAGCCATTCCGAGATATATTGCCATGCAACTTACCACCATTCCGTTTATTATGACACGCTTCATCATTGTCATATTGCTTTGCATGATCATGTAGTTGACATCGTATTTGTGGCAAAGCCACCATTATAATTCTTTCATACATGTCACTCTTGATTCATTGCATATCCCGGTACACCGCCGGAGGCATTCACATAGAGTCATATTTTTTTCTAAGTATTGAGTTGTAATTTTTTGAGTTGTAAGTAAATAAAAGTGTGATGCTCATCATTATTAGAGCATTGTCCCAAGTGAGGAAAGGATGATGGAGACTACGATTCCCCCACAAGTCGGGATGAGACTCCGGACTAAAAACTGAAAAAAAAAGGAGAAAGAAAAGAGGCCATAAAAAGAGAAAAAAGGCCCAAAGAAAAAAAAGAGAAAAAAAAAGAGAGAACAAGAGAGAAGGGACAATGTTACTATCCTTTTACCACACTTGTGCTTCAAAGTAGCACCATGATCTTCATGATAGAGAGTCTCCTAAGTTGTCACTTTCATATACTAGTGGGAATTTTACATTATAGAACTTAGCTTGTATATTCCAATGATGGGCTTCCTCAAAAATGCCCTAGGTCTTCGTGAGCAAGCGAGTTGGATGCACACCCGCTTAGTTCCTTTTGTTGAGCTTTCATACACTTATAGCTCTAGTGCATCCGTTGCATGGAAATCCCTACTCACTCACATTGATATCTATTGATGGGCATCTCCATAGCCCGTTGATACGCCTAGTTGATGTGAGACTATCTTCTCCTTTTTGTCTTCTCCACAACCACCATTCTATTCCACATATAGTGCTATGTCCATGGCTCACGCTCATGTATTGCGTGAAAACTGAAAAGGTTTGAGAACCTCAAAAGTATGAAACAATTGCTTGGCTTGTCATCGGGGTTGTGCATGATTTAAATATTTTGTGTGATGAAGATAGAGCATAGCCCGACTATATGATTTTGTAGGGATAACTTTCTTTGGCCATGTTATTTTGAGAAGACATGATTGCTTTATTAGTATGCATGAAGTATTATTATTTTTATGTCAATATTAAACTTGTGTCTTGAATCTTTCGGATCTGAACATTCATGCCACAATAAAGAAAATTACATTGAGAATTATGCTAGGTAGCATTCCACATCAAAAATTATCTTTTTTATCATTTACCTACTCGAGGACGAGAAGGAATTAAGCTTGGGGATGCTTGATACGTCTCCAACGTATCTATAATTTTTGATTGTTCCATGCTATTATATTATCTGCTTTGGATGTTTAATGGGCTTTATTATGCACTTTTATATTATTTTTTGGACTAACCTACTAACCGGAGGCCCACTGCAAATTGCTGTTTTTTTTGCCTATTTCAGTGTTTCGCATAAAAGGAATATCAAACGGAGTCCAAACGGAATGAAACCTTCGGGAGAATCGTTTTTGCAACAAATGCAATCCAGGAGACTTGGAGTGGACGTAAAGGATGCCACGAGGTGGCCATGAGGTAGGAGGGTGCGGCGCGCCCCCCACCCTCGTGGGCCCCTCGTAGCTCCACCGACCTACTTCCTTCGCCTATATATACTCATATACCCCGAAAACATCCAGGAGCACCACGAAACCCTATTTCCACCGCCGCAACCTTCTGTACCTGTGAGATCCCATCTTGGGGCCTTTTCTGGCGCTCCGCCGGAGGGGGAATCGATCACGGAGGGCTTCTACATCAACACCATAGCCTCTCCGATGATGTGTGAGTAGTTTACCTCAGACCTTCGGGTCCATAGTTATTAGCTAGATGGCTTCTTCTCTCTCTTTGGATCTCAATACAAAGTTCTCCTCGATCTTCTTGGAGATCTATTCAATGTAATACTTTTTTGCGATGTGTTTGTCGAGATCCGATGAATTGTGGGTTTATGATCAAGTTTATCTATGAACAATATTTGAATCTTCTCTGAATTCTTATATGCATGATATAATATCTTTGCAAGTCTCTTCGAATTATCAGTTTGGTTTGGCCTACTAGATTGATCTTTCTTGCAATGGGAGAAGTGCTTGGCTTTGGGTTCAATCTTGCGGTGCTCGATCCCAGTGACAGAAAGGGAAACGACACGTATTGTATTGTTGCCATCGAGGATAAAAAGATGGGGTTTATATCATATTGCTTGAGTTTATCCCTCTACATCATGTCATCTTGCCTAATGCGTTACTCTCTTCTTATGAACTTAATACTCTAGATGCATGCTGGATAGTGGTTGATGTGTGGAGTAATAGTAGTAGATGCAGAATCGTTTCGGTCTACTTGTCACGGACGTGATGCCTATATACATGATCATGCCTAGATATTCTCATAACTATGCACTTTTCTATCAATTGCTCAACAGTAATTCATTCACCCACCGTAATATATGCTATCTTGAGAGAAGCCACTAGTGAAACCTATGGCCCCCGGGTCTACTTTCCATCATAGAAGTTTCCAATCTATTTTATTTTGCAATCTTTACTTTTCAATCTATATAACAAAAATACCAAAAATATTTATCTTATTATCTCTATCAGATCTCACTTTTGCAAGTGGCCATGAAGGGATTGACAACCCCTTTATCGCGTTGGTTGCAAGGTTCTTAATTGTTTGCGCAGGTACTAGGGACTTGCGTGTAGTCTCCTACTTGATTGATAGCTTGGTTCTCTTTGTTGCATCACCCTTTCCTCTTCAAGGGAAAACCAACGCATGCTCAAGAGGTAGCAATGCTCTTATAAAATTGGTTGCTAGTAAAAGTGCTCCTATTGATTTTAATGATATGCCTTTGTCTACTTTGATTGAGCAAAATAGTGATGCCATATATGTGAATTTTATCTCTCGCAATAATTTCAACAACAATGCTTATGGAGGTAATTTTAATCCTAGGCCTTTTCCTAGTAATTCCTCTAATAATTATGGTAATTCCTATGGAAATCAATCTTATAATAATAATATAAACACCTCTGATATTGAAAATAATATTAAAGAATTTATCAACACGCAAAAAGTTTTCAACACTTCCATAGAAGAAAAGTTGAATAAGATTGATGATTTGTCTAGAAGTGTTAATAGAATTGCTCATGATGTGGAGAATCTCAAGTTGACAATTTTTGTACCTAAAGTTGATGAATCAATTAATGCTCTTTATGTTTCTATGGATGAAAGTAAGAAAAGAACTGCTATGCTTAGAGCTAAAAGAGAATTTTTAGAAAAGCTTTTTCTAGTGATTATTCGTGCAAAAATGATGAAGGTCTTAAAATGATTGGTGTTTCTTCTATTGATTCCTTGTTTAGTAAAGATAAGACTGATGAAAAAGGGACTGGAGAAGAGTCAACTTTAGGTAGAAGGCGTGCCAATATTTCGGAGGGTGAAAATCTTGTTGAGAAAATTAATAAAAGTGGGTTCGGAGAGGTCAAAACTTTAGTTAGTGATGCACCCACTCTTTTGGATTACAAAGACATTAATTATGATAGTTGCTCTTTGATTCATCATATTTATTTATTGCAATCCATGCTAAATTCACCCCATGCTTATGAACAAAACAAAGCTTTTACTAAACATATTGTTGATGCTATGATGGAAGTTTTGGAAGAAAATTTGGAATTATAAGTTTCAATTCCTAGAAAATTGCATGATGAGTGGGAACCAACTATCAAAGTCAAGATTAAAAATTATGAGTGTTTTGCTTTGTGTGACTTGGGTGCTAGTGTTTCTACAATTCCGAAATCTTTATGTGATGTGCTTGGTCTTACCAATCTTGAAGAATGTTCTTTCAATTTGCACTTGGCAGATTCCACTATTAAAAAGACTATGGGAAGAATTAATGATGTTCTTATTCTTGCAAATAGGAACTATGTGCCCATAGATTTTATTGTTCTTGATATTGATTGCATTCTTGTCCAATTATTCTTGGTAGACTGTTTTTACGCACTATTGATGTCGTGATTGATATGAAAGAAGGCAATATCAAGTTCCAATTTCCATTGAGGAAAGGTATGGAAAACTTTCCTAGAACAAAAATCAAGCCACCTTATGAATCAATCATGAGGGCATCTTATGGATCTTGAACCAAAGATGACAAAACTTATATCCTTGCCTTACGCCTAGCTAAGGGTGTAGAACTATAGCGCTTGTTGGGAGGCAACCCAATGAATAAATTTTATTTTTGATTTTTGCTTTCTGTTCTTGAGTGTTTACACAATTATGCTACAGGTATGATTGTGTTTTTTATGCTTTAATTAGTGTTTGTGCCAAGTAAAGCCTATAGGATCTTCTTGGGTGATAGTTGTTTGATCTTGCTGAAAAAGACACAAACTTTGTGCTCATGGAAACAATTGTTAAAAATCATCAGAACGTGATAAAATGCCAAGTATTTTTGCATAAGATTAATATACAAATTATCCAGGTCGTCCTATTTTTTCAGAATTTTTTGAGTTACAGAAGTATTCGCCAAAGTCAGATTACTATAGACTGTTCTATTTTAAAAGATTCTGTTTTCTTTGTGTTGTGTGCTTATTTTGATGGCTCTATGCTTTTCTTTGATGAGTTTTTGCCATAGAAAAATTGGAATACAGTAGACATAATACAAAAACAAAATATGAATTGGTTTGATACAGCACTTATAGTAGTAGTTTGCTTTCTTATACTAACGGATCTCACGAAGGTTTTGTTGAGTTTTGTGTGATTGAAGTTTTCAAGTTTTGGGTTATCTTACGATGGATGAAGGAAGGATGTAAGAGCCTAAGCTTGGGGATGCCCCGGCATCCCAAGCTATTATCCAAAAATGAGCAACCAACTAAGCTTGGGGATGCCCCCGAGTGGCATCCCCGCTTTCTTCCAACAACTGTCGGTATTTTACTCGAGGCTATGTTTTATTCGTCACATGATATGTGTTTTGCTTGGAGCGTCTTGTATGATATGTGTCTTTGCTTGTTTTATTTTTTGTTTTAAGTCATCAATCCTTGGTGGACAAACCTATTTGAGAGAGCCAAAATTATATCATGACTTGTTAGAATTGCTCTCTGTACTTCACGTAAATCTTTTATGAGCTAGGACTTGCTCTAGTGCTTCACTTATATCTTTTTTAGCACGGTATGCTTAGTATTTTTGAAGAAATGCTCTCTTGCTTCACTTAGATTTATTTGAGAGTTAATAAAATTTTGAATAAATTATCTCTTGCTAGACTTAAATTATTTTGAGAGAAAGAAAATTTGTTATGCTCATGATCTTCACTTATATTTGTTTGAGCTGATGAAAAGCAACACATGAAAATTAGTCCCAAAGTGATAGATATCCAAGAAGGAAAATTAGTCCCAAAGTGATAGATATCCAAGAAGGATAAAGAAAAAATGTCATGAAGATCATTGGACAAAATAAACTTGATTCTTAGTAATAGTTTTGAGATATGATGATGTGATATGTGAGTTATGTTGATGAGTAATTGTGCTCTAGTAAGAATATTGGTGTTAAGGTTTGTGATTCCCTATGCATGCATGAAAGTCAATAATCATGCAATGAAAATTATATCCTACTTGTGGTGCATTATTCGGTGTTAATTTATGCTTAATGCTTGCTTATGAGATTATTCGTTTCTTCGTTGGTCGCTTCCCAATATTTTTGCTAGCCTTCATTTTGCACCAAGTATGATCTCTACTTGTGCATCCAAAATCCTTTAAAACCAGTTTTACCACATGAGTCCACTATATCTACCTATATGTGGTATTTGCCGTTCTAAACAATTTGCATGTGCCATCTCTAATTTTCAAAATAAACTTCTCTTTTGTGTGTTTGTTTCGCTCGCGGAACGGTAACAGGTGGCTAATATTTTCCATGCTGGATGTGTTATTCTCACGATGAGTGTTTATTCAGTTGTCATTGCAGGAGAGTAAGGCAAAGGTTTGAGGGATGCCCAGTCCCGAAATGCAAAAATGAATTTACTTTATGTTGTCAAATAATAAATTCCTTGGAAAGTGGTGGTATGGAGGGCAACTGTGGATACAGCTAGCCATGGAAAGTGAAAGTATGGTGGAAAAAGGAATAAACTTTATTTTCTGTTTGGGAACTGCCTATGGCATATCTAGCATGGAAAGTGTTCATAGCTCTACGTCGTTTTCGTTGGTGGGATGGATATACCTCCCAAAGATGTTTTATCTCTATTTTTCTCTTTGAGCTCTGGCACCTCTACAAATCCCTACTTCCCTCTGCGAAGGGCCTTTCTTTTACTTTATGCAATTTTTATTTTTGAATTTGAGTCTCCATCTTCCCTTATAAAAGCACCAACTCAGAGGCAATATGATCGTACTTAAGTATTGGGTGTAGCTAATATTCGAGTGTGTTTCATGAATGGATCAATGTTTGAGCATGATGGGCTAGGGATAACTTATTTTAGCGTTGATATTTTGAAAGACATGGTTGCTTGTTAATATGCTTGAGTATCTATATTATTATGCCAAAACTAGACTATTGCTTTGAATCACATAAAAGTCCAAGTGTCCATGCTATAAAGAAAAGAATATGATATGACTTGATAAACAAAACTCCACATCAAAAATTCTGTTTTTATCACTTACCTACTCGAGGACGAGCAGGAGTTAAGCTTGGGGATGCTGATACGTCTCCAACGTATCTATAATTTTTTATTATTCCATGCTATTTTATTATCAATCTTAGATGTTTTATAATCATTTTATAGTCATTTTATATCATTTTTTGGTACTAACCTATTGACATAGTGCCAAGTGCCAGTTGCTGTTTTTTCCATGTTTTTTACATCGCAGGAAATCAATATCAAACGGAGTCCAAATGCAACGAAACTTCACGATGATTTTGTATGCACCAAAAGAAAGAAGTTGGGCCCTGGTTGCACCTGGGGGGAGTCCCGAGGAGGGGACAACCCACCAGGGCGCGCCAGGAGGCCCAGAAAGGGACCGGCACGTATGTATCGTTGCTACTAAGGATAAAAAGATGGGATCTATATCTAACGCAATAGATAAACGGATCTTGTCTACATCATGTCATTGTTCTTATTGCATTACTTCGTTTTTTCATGAACTTAATACACTAGATGCATGCTAGTAGAGGTCGATGTGTGGAGTAATAGTAGTAGATGCAGGCAGGAGTCGGTCTACTAATCTTGGACGTGATGCCTATGTAATGATCATTGCCTGGATACCGTCATAATTATTTGAAGTTCTATCAATTACAAAACAGTAATTTGTTTACCCACCGTTTGCTATTTTCTCGAGAGAAGCCACTAGTGAAACCTACGGCCCCCGGGTCTTCTTTCTCATATATTTGCTTGCGATCTACTTTTCCTTCGCACTTTTATTCAGATCTATTAAACCAAAAATACAAAAATACTTTACTGCACTTTATTTTATTTGCGACCTATTATTTCAATCTATTACAACTTTCTCCCGTCCACGCACCATTTCTGGCGCCGTACCCCGAAAGGATTGACAACCCCTTTAACACGTCGGGTTGCGAGTGGCTGTTATTTGTGTGCAGGGGTTGTTTACGTTGTGTTGCTTGGTTCTCCTACTGGTTCGATAACCTTGGTTTCATATCTGAGGGAAATACCTACCACCACTTGTCGGTGTACAAAAGTAGGGGTCCTATTTGTACCCCTTTACTTGTGCACGGGCAGTTGCAGCCCCACCTGCGGCCACGCTTCGCGGGGCAGAGGAAGCAAAGACACAAGACGGACAGAGCAACACCAAGACAGAAACACAAAGAGTAGAGGGGCGAGGTGAACTCCCCCGGCAAGGCTCTTGCCGGGGCGGCCTCCACAGCCCCGGAAAGAGCCTTGCCGGGGCAACTTGCCCAACACCAGCAGAGCCGCCACCCTTGAGCCCAAGAGTTCCAACTCCATCAACCACATTGGAACCGAGGCTCCGGAGGCACCTCCATGGTGGCATGCAGATCTTTGTGAAAACCAAAAGCACACAAGACTAGATGATAACCAGAAGATGACGATCCTCGGCAAGATCCTTGCCGAGGATACCCATGAGACCCCGGCAAGACCCTTGCCGGGGACGACCACGATGCCACGGCAAGACCCTTGCCGGGGCCCCGGCAAGACTCTTGCCGAAGACATCCGCGGGGTCGCAGCCCGGCCCGCACCCGCCAAAGCTCCACCGCCTTTCCAACACAGCAGCTAGCCCGCCAACAAGGCAGGCACCTGCGTGGCGATGTGTAGCTTCCAGGCCAACCCAGCAAGCACCTGCGTGGTGACATGCAAATCTTCGTGAAGACTCTGCCACCGCACGAACCCAGCATCCAGCCAGCGTGGCAGTACATGCCTCGTTAGCCTGGACGCGTGTCGAAGCCAGGCGAGGCGGCGACAGCTGGGACGAGCTTCCTTGTCGTCCCCAATAAAGCAAGAAGGGCACGTCGGCGGCGCATTAAATGTGTTTGTCCTACGATGCCAGGAGATAGACTCGACCACTGTATAGCTTTCCACCTCCTGTGTGCCACTGTGGCAGCCCCTTTCGACTATAAAACGAGGCCCGCGGCGTACCGAGTGAGGTTTCGGACATTTTGGACCCTGCACGCTTTGTAGCTAGTCCAAGACACCAGATAAACATAAACCAGCAGGAGTAGGGTATTACGCATCACTTGTGGCCCGAACCTGGATAATCCCCCTGCGTTGATCTTCTAATCCCGCTCTTCCCACAGCCCCGCGCCCGCCAACCGTAGCAAAAGGGATTCTTCGTGATCCCATAGGTGTCATTCCCCCGACATCTCTGGCGCGCTAGGTAGGGGGCGGAAGCTGTGAGAATCCAGTTTTGGAGCCGATGCATCAACCCTTTCATGGGGATGGCTCGAAAGGAGAAGGCGGCATCGCTCTGCCGCCCTCTGGTGCCGTCCGTAGCTTTGACAGCCATCCGCGTGGCCACGAAAAGCTAAGTCATGCGAAATTTTGGCTAATTTCATTTATATAAGTCTGTCTTCCCCGAAAGATCTCGTTCCTTGTATGGGAAACCTACACGCAATGGGACCCTTCCGCTATTGGCAACGCCCTTGTTTTTGTCTCGAGTCCGCTCGACAGTCCAAGTGGCCGCCCTGAGAACGGTAAGGTGGCCTACCCGCTATTAGCAACGCCCTTGTCTCTGTATCGAGTCCACTCGACAGTTCAAGCGGCCGCGCTGAGAACGGCAAGGTGGCTCGCCCGGCAGCAAGCGCCCTCCCGGCAGGGTGCTAAGGATCCATCCTCAAAGCACCACGGCATGGGTTTATGCACCGGCAGCCTTATCTCACCAAGCGTAGGGTGCAAACATACAAAGAAAGATCTAACGGGAAGATAGCTTGCTTGATATTAAAGTACTGCAGAGTTATATTACATCGAATAGTCGCAGCGGTTCTAACTTAAGATAAAACTGTCTTGGTCTTGAACTCGCAGCGGCAATGAGAAATGGGGTGCCTAGTCCCGGCGCTGGCCCTCCACCCTCTGAACTCCGTCGACGCAGTCGATGATGCGTTTGATACGCTCCTTGAGCGCTACAAGGTCCATCCCCTCCAGCAAGCTCTCTAGTGCGTCGGCGAAGTTGACGGTGGGGTTCCAGAACGCCACCTTGGTGAGCACCTTGGTCAAGGCGCCCCGGCAGAGCCTCCAGGACTCGTTAGCCAGACAAGATGCCCGGTTAGAGCGGAGCTGATCCAGGGCGTCGAGGATGCGCTCGAAGAACAAGGTCAGCCTGACGTTGAGGCTTGTGTTCCTGTCCTCGGAGAGCCTGACGTCCGGCATGCCCATGATGGCTAGCTGGGCGGTGAGCTTCCCTGCAACATCGGCAAGGCGGCTAATCCAGAGATTCACGCCCTTCGCGTACTCCTCGTCCTCGGCAGCATCATTTCTCCGCAGCCGTTTCTCCTGCTCCAGGTCCTTGTTCAGGGTCTCCTCGCGGGCCCCGGCCTCCGAAAGCTTCCCCTCCAAGCCTTCCAGCTTCAGCTTCAGGTCCTTGATGGAGTCATTGGCCTTGGAGAGTAGCTCGGCTTTGCCGAGGACTGTTGCCTGCGCCTCCGCCAAGGCGCCGTTGGCCGTGTCCTTCTCCGTCAGCTCCAAGACCTATTTCTTCAGCCCATCCCGCTCCACCTCCAGTTCCTTCACCTTACCGGCATGGACCAGGGCTTGAGCATTGAGTGCCCCCTTGTGCCTCTGCTCCAGCTCCTGGGTCGCTGCACGACGAGCTTCTCGACCTCCTCATCCTTGCCGCGGAGTGTGGCGGCGACCGCCTCCTCACGAGCGGCAAGGTCCTCCTCTTGGGAGTTCAGCTCGGCATGGTGCTGGTGCCGAGCATCCTCGTCCTTGGCGGCCTGTTCCTTTGCCGCCTCTTGGGCTTTCTCAACGTCAGCCTACTTCAGGATGAGCACCTATTTGCGCTCAGCCAACGGATCCTGGGCAACCTTCAGTTCATCATGGGCCTGGCAGAACCAGGCCTGCGCCTCAGCGACGCGCTCCTCGAGGTCCGCCTCCGCCTTGTCCACCACCGCCATCCTGAATTTTGCCTTGTTCAGGCGGGCACGGTGAAGCACCTGGAGCTTCTGGAAGTTGACGCTCATGGCCCGAAGGAGCTGCTCCTCTTGGGAACCGCCGCCATCGGCGCTCGGTTCGTCAACGACCTCAAGCCCGGCGGCGGCGAGCGCCTCGTCATCGAACACCTCCCCCTCGGTTGGCGCCCTGGTGCTCGCCGTTCCTGGGAGGTGGACGAACAGGTCGTCGCTCACCTTCAAGTATTTGCCCGAGCCATAGGCAGCAGAGGAGGAAGGTTGGTCGTCAACCAACCCCTCCCCGGTAGACCCCTTGTCGGCCTCCTCGGCAGCGTCCTTGCCGGCAGGCCCCTTGGCGGCCTCTTCGGCGGCGGTCTTGGCGGCCTCCTCGGCGGCGGTCTTGTTGCCCTCGTCCTCGGCGTCCTTGGCGACCTCCTCGATGACGGTGTCAATATCCTCCCGGCCCGCCGAGGAAGGGTCTGGATACCGAGAAAGGGAATGAGACGGAGACAAGATCAAGATTCAAAAAGAACAAGAAAGAACACGGACGGGAAGCAAACAACTTACCCGCACCAGGCTGGGAAGAGGCGGCGCCCTCCCCGCCAGCGTTCGTTGCCGGGGCAGAGCCACCGGCACACAAGCTCGCTCCCTCCTCCTCCATATGTGTGGGCTCAGTGGTGGGTGCCCTTGCCGGGGACGCTCCTCTGGGCGGCGTAGTCGAGGGGGCGGCGTGTTGGGGGTGGCCCTTGGCGGCTCCTCCTGCTGCCGTTCTCCTCCTGCAAACCCGGCAAGGTCAGCATCAAAGATTCACACCCCAAGGCTCATCAGTGAAGGAGTGAGTGACGGACTCACGCTGGGGGCTGAAATGGGGGCTACGTCGGGGGCTGCTATCCACCAACAGCAGCGTACCCGAAGTACCCGCTGGGGGCTTGTCGCTCGTTGAGGCCCTGGCCCTCTTCGCCACCCTCTGCGCCAGCGTCTCCGTGTCCCTATGAAGATGACACCAAATTAAAGGAAGATAACACAGGCGTAAGGTCAGGAGATGATGGGGGACAAAATACTTACTCGTTCTCCACCTCCTCCTCCGCTAGCTTCCTCTTCCTTGCCGGGCTAAAAGATCCGTAGTCAAACTCGACCTCCAAGGTGATGTCTGAAGGAGGAGGAGGAGAAGGGGACGGGGTCCGGTGCCGCTTGGACGAGGAAGAAGCAGTTGTTGTCCTCTTCACCACCACGGCCTTCACCACCTTCTTCGCTGCCGCGGCCTTCATCACCCTCGTCTCGCGCACGAGCTGCCCCTGGGCCGGCTGCCGCTGCATGGTCCTACCGGGCCGGACCGGCTCGCCAGAGGTAGCCCGCCGCAGGACGCGCTGCCTCCCCGCGGCCGGGGGGTCGTTCACCTCGACCTCCTCTTCGGACAACTCGTCGCCCGCGTCTTCAACAAGGGGAGCCTCCTCGCCGGTGCCGCTGGCCTCCCCGGCAGACTCCGCCCACTGGGAGAGCTCCTTCTCCTCTGTGGCCGCGTCGGCCTCATCCTCCACGCCGCCAGCGCTGCCGGCCTCCCTGGCGACCGCTGCCTCCACCGCCCTGGCGGCGATGTAGTCTAGCTCCGCCTTGGTGGTGTCCTGGATGAGCAGCGGCTCGTCGCGGACATAAGCCTCCGACAAAGTGTCAAAGAACTCCTGCACCTTCTCCGCTGGCGGCTCGGCCCAGGCTGGGTCAAGGCCATGCGCGTTGAAGTCCGACATCATGGCGATGATGGCGGATTGGCGGGAGTTGTTGCTCAGTGGGACCACTCCCGCTGGCAACCCGTACAAGGGCCCCTTGACGGCCTTGCCAGACTTCGCGGCCCTGCCGGTCCTCTCAGCCCTGCCGTCGCCGTCAAAGTCGAGCTGAATGAGCCTTTGGCAAAAGTGGGCGTGCCCCATCACTGTAAAGTTATGCTTCAGGCCAGGGCGGAGCCTCATGACATCGGCCGCGTTCCTAAAATCCTAGGCTGGCCTCCCCTTGTTGTGTAGTGGGGCGATCCGGCGCCGGATGAAGTCGGCCCCGATCATCTCAAGGGTGAGCCCGGCCATGGTGAGGCGATGGATCCTGGTGGTGGCGACCGTGAGCTTCTCGTCCTTGGCGTCGAGGTCGCTCCAGTCCCTGCGGCGGGTCGGCGGGCTCTGACGAACCCGGCAGAACTCCTGCGGGTCCTTTTCCTCGATCCAGCACCACCGGCTCCGCCACTCCTCCCACCTCACGTTCTGGGCACCCTCCGGGTATGTGCCCTTCTCCTGGGTCCTCGGGATCCAGGTGATGCAGCCGAAGATGGCGCCCCCTGGTTGGAGGCGAGGGGAGAAGTAGTGGAGGAAGAGCACCGTGCTAGGGAGCACCCCGGCAAAGCCCTCGCAGATATGGGCAAAGAAATCCATGCATGCCACGGCATTCGGCATGAGATCCAGAAGGCGGAATCCGTACGTGTGCATGACGTCGTTGAAAAGTCAGAGAAAGGGGGCAGAGCCCGCAAGAGAAGAAATCGACGAGGAAGGGGTACCTATTTGGGCGGCCTTGGTGAAATCGGCGGGGACGACGCGCGTGGTAGGGTGCCCCATCGTCTTCCTCCCCCATAGGGGCAAGAAGAAGTTCTTGAGGTGGATCACATCGACCGTTGAAGGGAAGTAGGTGAGCTGCGTCCGCCGCACCGCCAACTCGCTCTCCGGCGCCTCCTTCTCCCGGGCGTCCTTGGCCGTTCCCTTGCCCTTGCTAGTTTTGGGTGCCATGGCGGCTCAGAGAGGGTGAAGGATCAAGAGCAATGGGGGTGCAGCGGCAGCAAGCAGAGGCGGGAGCTTCGAATCTTTCGCCTGAGGAAGAAAAGAGGAACGGCGGCTCCGAGATTGGAAGAGGCGCAGAGGGTAAATGAGTAGCGCGCCTGTGGTTTTTCCTTTTTATGGGGAAGGCACGGGCCGCCTCTTTACCATTTACCATGATGTGACGCATGCGTGCGGGAACCGCCCCACGGATGACCCCCACGTCACGCACGACCCTCCACGTCGCGCATTCAACGCGGGTCGTGGGGAAGCACAACTGGCAAGGGGGTTACTCCGGTAAAACTCCACCACGCGCGCGCCCACGCAATGTTCTGGGCCCGGCCCAATAACACTCCGCGCTTATATGTGCCCCAGGCCCGGGGGCTCCTGTCGGTGTACAAAAGTAGGGGTCCTATTTGTACCCCTTTACTTGTGCGCGGGCAGTTGCAGCCCCACCTGCGGCCACACTTGGCGGGGCAGAGGAAGCAAAGACACAAGACGGACAGAGCAACACCAAGACAGAAACACAAAGAGCAGAGGGGCGAGGTGAACTCCCCCAGCAAGGCCCTTGCCGGGGCAGCCTCCATAGCCCCGGCAAGAGCCTTGTCGGGGCAACTTGCCCAACACCAGCAGAGCCGCCAGCCCTGAGCCCAAGAGTTCCAACTCCATCAACCACATTGGAACCGAGGCTCGGGAAGCACCTCCATGATGGCTTGCAGATCTTTATGATAACCAGAAGCACACAAGACTAGATGATAACCGGAAGACGACGAACCTCGGCAAGATCCTTGCCGAGGATACCCATGAGACCCCCGGAAAGACCCTTGCCGGGGACGACCACGATGCCACGGCAAGGCCCTTGTCGGGGCCCCGGCAAGACTCTTGCCGAAGACATCCACGGGATCGCAGCCCGGCCCGCACCCGCCAAAGCTCCACCGCCTTTCCAACACAGTAGCCAACCCGCCAACAAGGCAGGCACCTGCGTGGCGACGTGCAGCTTCCAGGCCAACCCAGCAAGCACCTGTGTGGTGACATGCAGATCTTCGTGAAGACTCTGCCACCGCGCCAACCCAGCAGCCAGCCAGCGTGGCAGTACACGCCTCGTCAGCCCGGACGCGCGTCGAAGCCAGGCGAGGCGGTGACAGCTGGGACGAGCTTCCTTGCCGTCCCCAATAAAGCAAGAAGGGCACGTCGGCGGTGCATTAAATGCGTTTGTCCTACGATGCCAGGAGATAGACTCGACCACTGTATAGCTTTCCACCTCATGTGTGCCACTGTGGCAGCCCCTTTCGACTATAAAAGGAGGCCTGCGGCGTACTGAGAGAGGTTTCGGAGTTTTTGGACCTTGCACGCTTTGTAGCTAGTCCAAGAACACCAGATAACATAAACAGCAGGAGTAGGGTATTACGCATCACTTGCGGCCCGAACCTGGATAATCCCCCTGCGTTGATCTTCTAATCCCGCTCTTCCCACAGCCCCGCACCCGCCAACCGTAGAAAAAGGGATTCTCCATGGTCCCATAGGTGTCGTTTCCCCCGACACCGCTGTGCTGCATCATCCATTTCTCTTTGGGGAAATGCCGACGTAGCTTCAAGCGACATCATATCCACACATGTATTTAAGTTTCCGGTCAATACAATTCTAGCATGAATAATAAAACTTTATCATGATTAAGGAAATATAATAATAACCATTTTATTATTGCTTCTAAGGCATATTTCCATCAACCTTCATGAGATTTAGGGGCAAATTTCGAACGACGATGCTTATCAAGAATGTAACACTTTGAGACAAATACTCGAAAGTATCCAACTTGGGGTTTGTTACCGGCGAGAAGCTCGTATGTCGTCTTGCTGATAGGCTTGTGAAGATATAGTCGATTTGTTGCATGACAAGCTGTCTCAACCGCTTCTGCCCAAAAGTGTTTTGGCGTCTTGTATTCATCAAGCATTGTTCTTGCCATCTCAATAAGTGTTCGGTTCTTCCTCTCAACAACTCCATTTTGTTGAGGTGTGTACATAGCCACGAACTCATGTGAAATCCCTTCTTTGTCAAGAAAGGTATCCACATTGGCGTTCTTGAACTCCGTTCTACTGTCGCTTTGAACCTTCTTGATCTTCACTTCAAATTGATTTTGGGCCTTCCTAGCGAAGTTCTTGAAGATCATTTGGACCTGCGATTTATCATCAAGAAAGAACGCCCACGTAAATCTGGAAAAATCATCAACAATAACTAAACCGAACAAGTTACCACCGAGACTCTTGTAGGCATTGGGATCAAAAAGATCCATGTGAAGTAGCTCAAGCGGTCTTCTCGTGGTCATGATGTTCTTCACGGGATGACTTCCTCCAACTAGTTTTCCTGCTTGAGAAGCACTGCAAAGTCTATCCTTGTCAAATATGACATCTTTAACACCAAGGATATGATCACCTTTAATAAGCTTATCAAGATTTCACATGCCCACGTGACCTAACCTTCTATGCCACAACCAACCTTTAGAAGATTTAGCAATTAAGCAAGTACGAGGTTGAGCTCTTTTAGTGAAATCAACAATGTATAGATCACCTCTACGTATGCCGGTAAAGACCATATTATGATTATCTCTTTGAAACACTTGGCAATCTACTTCAGTGAATAGAACATTGATACCGAAATCGGCTAGTCTAGATACGGAAAGTAGATTGTAGCCAAGAGATTCAACGAGCATAACATTTTGGATGGAGCTATCGTGTGAGATGGCCACCTTACCAAGGCCAACCACCTTACCCTTTGAGTTATCACCAAAAGTGATATATTTTTGGGGACCGTCGTATTAAGCAAGCTCACGAAACATGTCCTTGTCTCCGGTCATGTGATCGGTAGATCCACTATCAAGAACCCATTCCTTTCCTCCGGCCATGTAACCACTAATGTTAGCCATAAGACCAAAGTGTCTCATTGACTCATCAAGATCAAAGTCACTATCATCATCCTCATCATAATATCCATGTTCAACATCATCATGTGATTGATCATCACCTAGAGAGAGTGATTCATTAGATTTATGACCATGACAATGTGCATCTTTATGAATTCTAATGACTTGTGAAATGATGCTACTAATGACTCCAACATCTCCTTCGGCACGCATGAGGTCACGAAGCTCAAATAGAAAATCACCAAATTTAGGATCACTAGGATTCATTTTATGAAAAGCAATGGACTTTTGAAGAACCTCATCTGGATTTTTCAAGGAATAGTTTGGAAAGCACTCCTCAAGATATCTCCATATAGTATAAGCACATTCAAATGTAGTCAAGCATACAAGCAAATTTCTAGGCAATCCTCTAATGATAAGATCGATAGTTCTAAGATTGCGGGTCATGCAAGGGATCAATAGGAGGCGCACGAGGGCTAGTAATATACTTGTTCAAATTGTATTCATTGAAAATCTCAAGCATCTCATTTTTCCAAACATTATAGAACTCTCCGTTAAGCATAGGCACTCTATGTCTAATACTGCCAATCGTAGACTCATCCATCTTCCTCCAATGGTGATTAAACCAAAGAAATGGAGACCAAAGCTCTGATACCAATTGAAAGGATCGAGAAGAGGGGTCTAGAGGGGAGGTGATTAGGCCCTCAACAAGCAAAAGGAGCAATTTTTAAGTTCTTCAAGTTGAGGTGGAGTTTTAGCACAAGTTTAAGCATTCACAATACATTTCAAGAAAGCATGGCAAGAGTATAAGCAGCGGAAAGAGTAAAGCATGCTAATTGCAAGAAAGTAAGGGGATGATATTGGAGTGTGCAAACGCAATGTAGACACGGAGATTTTTGGCGTGGTTCCGATAGGTGGTGCTATCGTACATCCACGTTCATGGAGACTTCAACCCACGAAGGGTAACGGTTGCGCGAGTCCACGGAGGGCTCCACCCCCGAAGGGTCCACGAAGAAGCAACTTTGTCTATCCCACCATGGCCATCTCCCATGAAGGACTTGCCTCACTCGGGTAGATCTTCACGAAGTAGGCGATCTCCTTGCCCTTACAAACTTCATGGTTCAACTCCACAATCTTGTCGGAGGCTCCCAAGCGACACCTAACCAACCTAGGAGACACCACTCTCCAAAAGGTAATAGATGGTGTGTTGATGATGAACTCCTTGCTCTTGTGCTTCAAATGATAGTCTCCCCAACACTCAACTCTCTCTCATAGACTTGGCTATGCTGGAAAGATGATTTGAGTGGAAAGCAACTTGGGGAAGGCTAGAGATCAGGATTCTTGTGGTTGGATTGGAATGTCTTGGTCTCAATACATGAGTAGGTGGTTCTCTCTCAGAAAATGAGTAGTGGAAGTGTAGGCACATTTTGATGGCTCTCTCACAAATGGAGAAGGGGTGGAGGGGTATATATAGCCTCCACACAAAATCCAACCGTTACACACATTTGACCCAACTCGGTCACACCGAATAGAAGAACTCAGTGAGACCGATTTAGTTCAAAATGTGAACATTAGGAATCTCGATGGGACCGATGAGATCAACTCCATGGGACCGATGTGCTAGGGCTAGGGAAAACCGCATCTCGGTGAGACCATTGCTTGAACTCGGTGAGACCGATTTCAGCAAAGAGGAAACAGAGAGTTGGTCAAGCAAACTCGATGGGGCCGATTGCACATTTTTGTGAGACCGAAATTATTACAATAGGCAACAGAGAGTTTGCAAGGCCACCTCGGTGAGACCGAGATCCATATCAGTGTGACCGAATTGTCTAGGGTTTCTGACAGTGGCTATGTCAAATGAACTCGGTGGCGCCAGATAGATCAAATCGGTGGGGCCGAGTTTGACTTGAGGTTTTGGATATATTTGGAAATGAGAAAGTGGCTGAAGGTTTTGGAGCAATATCACTAAGCACTTTGAGCAAGTAGACCATTAAGCAACACCTCATCCGCTTTTAATAGTATTGGCTTTCCTAGGGACTCAATGTGATCTTGGATCACTAAAATAGAGATGAAGAGTCTTGAGCTTTTGCCAATCTTTTTCCTTAGCATTTTGAAGGGGTTCCACATCCTCTTGTCCTTACCACACCATTGTTGAACTCATCTGAAATATGCTAGATAAAAGCATTAGTCCAACAAGAGATATGTTGACATTAATTACCAAAATCACCCAGGGAGCACTTGTGCTTTCACACGGGTATCCACATGCAACACATACATCAAGTGATCTCAAATCCAATATTAATCCGATAATAATGAAACCTCAAAGTGAAAGACTCAATTCATCACAACAAGATAGAGAGGGACGAACACCATATGATCCAACTATATTAACAAAGATCGTGGTACATCAAGATCATGCCAAATCAAGAACACGAGAGAGAGAGAGAGAGAGAGATCAAACACATAGCTACCAATGCATATCCTCAGCACCGAGGGTGAACTACTCCCTCCTCATCATGGATACTGCCGGGATGATGAAGATGGCCTGCGGTGATGTCCCCTCCTGCAGGGTTCAGGGAAAGGCCTCCATATGAAATCGGTTCGGAACAGAGGCTTGCGACGGCGGCGTGGAAGTTAGGTTTCTTTCTAGGGTTTTCCCGATTATAAGATTTTTTGGCGCTGGTTTCACGTCAGGGAGGGTCCCGTGGGAGCCACGAGCTCAGACGACGCGCCCTAGGGGGCGCCAAGTGAGCTCATGACTCCCCTGAACTTCGTCTAGTCCTCCTCCGATGCTTCGTGGGTCTCTTCTTGTCCATAAAAAATCATCGTAAATTTTTTGTGGCATTTGGACTTCTTTTGGTATAGTTTTTCTGCGAAACAAAAAAAGCCAAAAAATAGAAACTGACACTGGGCACTAGGTTGATACGTTAGTCCACAAAAATCATAAAAAAGTGCACCAAAACCATATAAAATTGTTGTAAACATGGCATTAATACTTCATAAATTATAGATACGTTGGAGACGTATCAGCATTCCCAAGCTTATTACATGCTCGTCCTCGAGTAGGTAAATGATAAAAAATAATAATTTATGAAGTGTGAATGCTAGTATAGTGCATAAGTTTGATCAATGATAATTTCAATCACTTTTCCTAACATTATAAACAATAATTCTTTCTCGTAAAACTCATATGATAAAATAGCAATCAATTCACATGTTATGGTTCAAGCAATGTATTCTTTTGAAACTTAACAACCTATGTTCTTAGTCACCAAACAATTACAAATCATCTTATTCTCAGAAAAGTCTAAGTAAGAGCTCCAAATACTCAATTATCATATAGTCTCCTATGATTACTAGTACTCAAAGCATATTTTACGAACATATAGCATCCATCGAACACAGAGTAAGATGGGGGCTTCATGTTTTGCCTCCCAACTTACTTATCATACAGATAATTACCAGCAGTAATAATTCATGATCAAATACATTTGACTGGATATATGTGTCTGGATCTTTCCCCATCACATGATGCTTGCCAAGTGGAGCATAATTCAGGTTGGAATAAGAATTTGACTCACCAAAAAATAAAATTGACAGAAAAATAAAAGATAAGCCCTTCACAGAGGGAAGCAGGGATTTGAAGAGGTGCCAGAGATCATTGCTAAAAACAGAGATGAATACATTTTGAGTGGTGTGCTTTTCATGTCTACGTCACGACAAAGGATTTCAATATCTTCGATGCTAAACACATTATTGGCGGTTCCCACGCGTAAATGAAATGATTTACTCCCGCGCATCCATACAGACACAAACCATGGCTAGCCGAATCCACGGGTGCCCTCCAAACAATAAACTTTCCGGGGGAGTTTGTTTTATTATATATTTTTAACGGGACCGGGCATCCCAAATACCAGCCTCTCCCATGCAAGATGGGTGAATCAACTCTCGTCGCGAGAATAACCAATTTAGCATGGAAGATATTGACCGCCCCGTCGCCCCATGAGCGGTACATGCACATGAAACAAATGTTTATTTGAAGATTTTAGAGATGTCACATGCAAATTTACTTGTAACAGCAGGGTAATATTGTATATAGGTAGATATGATGGACACCCGTGGAAGAAACTTGGCTCAAAGGTTTTGGATGCACAAGCAGTATTCCCACTTAGTACAGAAATTTTGGCTAGCAAAGATTATAAACAAGCACCACATGTTGGAGGATCCATAACAATATAGCTTCTATGCAAATATACCCAAACATAACACATTACGTTGTCTTCCTTATCCAACTCCAACTTATTTGATCAAGTTTGAAAATAATTAATGGGTATTCACAATCACAAAAGATGTTCAAGATAATATATTTGTATGTGAAATTTCTCTTCCTTATACTAATCATTCATGAATTGATTGTATAACCAATATTGTGATTGTCAAACTTCAATAGATTTTACTTTCTAAAACCAATGTAAAAATATTACTAAGCATATGGAACATATATATTTCGAGGTTTATGATATTCAGTTCATTCAACAATTACTCGTAGGATATAAGCGAAGCACAAGAGTAAATGACAACTACTCCAAAAGATATAAGTGGAGATCAATGAGTAGTTAAGTAAATAGGTAGCTATGTAAAGTCTCTCTCTCAATAAAGATTTTCATATCTAAATAATGTATCGGACAATAAACAAATATAAAAGGGCACTCCAAGAATAGCACACATCATGTGAACAAATAAAAACTTAGGCTCAATCAAGACTAACCAATAATTTTTGATGGAAAAGGTGGGATGACTATCGGGCATCCCCAAACTTAGTTGCTTGAGACTTCCTGGAATATTATCTTGGGGAGCCTTGGGCATCCCCAAGCTTTAGCACTTGTGTCTCCTTAATTCATATCATATCATGGTTTCCCCTAAGTCTCAAAAACTACATATCCACAAAACTCAACAAGAACTCGTGAGATAAGTTAGTATAAATCAACTCAAAGCCTTAGCACTCTCTACTGTAACAAATTACTAAAATTATAATTAAACATTGCACACTAAATGCCACCGCGTATTTAATACTTCTATCCTCAAATACAATCATTAAACAAGCAAACAATGCAAACATAACAACAATCTGTCCAAATAGAACAGTCTTTAAAGGATGAAGCAAAATTTATACTTATTTAACTCAAAAAATTCTTAAAAAATAGCACACTGTAGAAAATTTGTTATAGCCCACTGTGTAAAAAGATTAAGATTTTATCATGTTCTGACTATTCAGAAATATTCAAGACATAACAGGAAACTTTTTGTTTTCAAACAGCAACATATAGACTTGCAAATAGAGCATGGTAACGGGTATACTTGATAATTTTATTGAAAAAAGCTAAAAAATATGATTCTAAATAACAGCAAGCAAATCCAATTAAAACAAAATGAATCTCCAATCAAAAATCTTATCATGTGATGCATAAAAATATAGTTTCGGGTGACGTTGGGGTGCCTTGGGCATCGCCAAGCTTAGGGTCTTGTCGGTCCTTATTCTCCTCGTATCAATATCTCACCCAAAACTTAAAAGTTTCAATCACACAAAACTGAACGGAACTTCGTGAGATAGGTTCGTATGATAAAGAATAAAGAATTCACTTTGGTACTGTCAAGAAAGATTCATATTCTCACATAATTCCTAATGTACTCTATCATTTCTACAATTTATATTAACCAATATAAGTCATAGAAACTATAAAACGAGCAAACTATGCATTCAAAACAGAATCTGTAACAAACAGAACGGTCTGTAAAGATCTAATATTTGATCATACTTCTATGACTCCAAAAAATCTGAAAAATTAGGACAACATAAAAATTTTGTATCCCAGTACTGTTTAAAAAATTCAGCAATTTATCACGTTCCAGTACAGAATAACAATTCTAGCACTGAACGCAAAAGTTTTTGTTTTTGCAGTGAATCAATTCAATAATCATTTGCACTATTCCAAATGTCTTACTTGGTACTTTATTGAAAGAAAAGATACAAGACATGATTACTACAGTAGCTTAATCATATGAACATACAAAAACAGTAGGGGTAAATATTGGTAAACATTGGGTTGCCTTCCTACAAGCACTTTATTGAATGGGGACGACGGTGATGTCCAAGACGTGGACGGCCACTTCCATAACCGGTGGCCGCCGCGTGGACAGGGACGGTGAGATGCGGTGTGGGACGGGGTTGGAACGAGGTGGTCAACAGCGTCCGCAGCCGGTGACGACAGTCTTCCACACGTCCGGCCACTGGCAGCAATCGGCCAGTTGGACAACTGGATCGGGAGCCGTGTGATCGTCGGGCGACCGGCGAGATCGTGGAAGTTTTTTCTTGGATGGGCGGGCGGCAGGCGGGCGTGATCGTGGAAGTTCTTTTTTTTTGCATGGGCACGTGTATCGGTATGGCCGGCAGCAAGGCTATACATTTATGATACGAGGTGGGTATACTTTCATTGAAATGACCCAACTGCCCTTATATGGTTTGTTGGGGGAGGTATCGAAGCGGAGCTCTTGTCATCATATACCTATTTGGTTTCACAGACATTGATATATTTTTGCACAAACTCAGTCAAACTTTAAAATAATTTGACCCTCCAACAAAGTTGAAAGTAAACTCTTTCAAGGACAGAGGGAGTAGATACTTTCTAATTTTACTGGACTCCTTATGTCTACACAACTGGGCTTCAAAAAAGTTAGGCCTTGCATGAGAGTAACAGAGAAGGGTAGTGCAGTGTTGGAGAAATTTTCTCGTTACTACTATAGTTTGGGATTTTCGGTGTTCTAGGCTTGTGGTTACTACTGGGCCTCAAGAGAGAAATCCTTTTTTTTTACTTGTCTTGAATTTGTGTCCAATTGTCTAGCTAATTCATTTTTTATTTGCTTTCAAAAGATCATTTTGTTTTCCATTTTCCAGATGACTAATGCAGTAGAGAAAGAAGGGGCTTATGATCTTTCTTAAACAACGGGCCCTTCCACCAAAAAGTCACTTTGGTGGACGGGTGCATTGGAGCCTATATTTTGAATAGTGTCAAAAAGATATTTCAAAGTTTCAAAAAATTCTAAAAATAATTCCACATGTTTATATGGATGTATGTTATACATGTGCAAATCCTGATGATGAAATAAGTAACCATGTGAGTTACACACAAATGACAAAATCGTGATTTTTTTTGAAAGATGAACAGTGCATGTATTTTTCACTATTTAGATATCGTCACTTTGTCATTTTTGCACAGCTCACATGTGTACTTATTTCATCACCAAACTTCACACATGTGTAATATCCATCCATATGATCATTTAGAATTCTTTTATGGATTTTTTTTGAAATTTTATATGTGATTCTTAAACTATTTAGAATAAAGTCCTCCAATGCACCCATGTTCCAAAAATCCACTCTCGCCCTTCCACCACATTCATAGATAAGAAAAGAACAGAAGGAATAACATTTGAAGAACTATTAATATCTCCAGATTGTTGTGAAAATTAACAACTTTCATAAGAAAATGTTTCAAAACAAAATGTTATTACAGTTCAAACCCAAGGAAAAGACAAGAATGAATACAATAGTAAGGGAGGTAAATCAAATTTAAAAAATCAGGACCGGTAAATCAATTTAAACATCAAGAGAGAAAAATCCAAATTCCATGCTCATGAGAAAAGATGAGCTTATTCGTAATCTCAAGCAGTGAAAAACTTGCCATCATGATTTGATGGACCACCGGTTGATTTAGTACGTGTTGAGGACACGGCAGCTCCTCCTGATCTCACCATCGGCACTGGTCTTGACCTCGATGGCACCCATCCTCACCATTGCTGCCTTGAACTTCTCCTCCCACACATTGTTATCCTCGGCATTGGCACGCACCGCCGCACTCGTGTCATCCGCCGTCAAGAGCGCAGCGTCCGAGGCGAAAAGCACCTCGTGGCTGAGCACATTCTTATAGTACTTGTTGTCTAACTTGTTGGGGGTCTTGATGTCCTGCACCACCTTGTTGTCGCTGCCGGTGTCTGACTTGCACTGCTTCTCTAGAGACGCCATCAGCTTGGGGTCCATGTCGGAGGTGCTGGCATTGAGGCGGTCAGAGAGGTCGTCGTCGAAGGACGAGCAGTGGGAGGCCCCGATGGTGTGTGCACCGGAGAGGGTGACCATCTCGTCGGCGGAGAGCCCCTTGGAGGCAAAGTTGGCCTTGAGCTGCTCCACGGTGGCAAAGGGCGGGGGCAGGTGGATGAGTGTCTCGTTGATCAGGGACACAAGCCCGTCGTAGCGTCCGGCCGGCATGTCAAAGTAGACCTTCTTGTTGCTGAGGAAGAAGGTAGCGTCACGACCAGCGAAGGCCAAGACATCGGCGCATGAGACGACGTTCCCGCACTCCTTCTCGATCCTAGCCTTTGCTGCATCGATCACCTCGAAGCCTCGCAGGCTTAGGTTCGGGGGGCCGAACTTCTCCGTGGCGCTGCTAGGGTCGGCAAGGTCGAGTAGCACGGAGGCGTCGCAACCCTGTAGATAATTAACAATCAAGAGGCGCACACACATGATACATCAGCCCACAATTTGATGCACATAGCAATACATTACCGGAAATGCTAAAAACTTAACAGAGATTTTTAGATATAGCAAATATAACGCTTTTCATCACAATTTATATTGGCATGAGGATGACAAATTTAGTTTAAAAGTATGGAAATTTTCTGACAAAAGAAATAAACCGACGGATTTGCCATGCCCGTCACCTAAACTTGTCACCCTCGGTGAACATAATTTGCAACGAATTTGCCATGCCTAAAAATCTAACGTTCGCTGACACTCAGGCAGGTCCTATATTATATATTATTATCGAGCAGTGCCACACGAATCCAAGCATCGCTGCACAAGTACGTCTTACCCTGATGAAGCAGTCGTGGAAGAAGAGGCGGACGAGCCCCGCCATGATGCCGGCATTGGCACCGCGCACGGTCTCCCTCACGATGTCTTCGGCGCGGTGGCACGTTTTCTGGTAGTAGCCGACCACGAGCTCCGCCGAGGCTGGTGGGCTCGGGACGGGCGCCGGAGAAGGAGGACTAGCTGTGCTCGGGGGAGTCGAGTGATGGCCAGGAGAGCACGGGGTGGGCGGCGGGCTGGGATGCCCATAGTCTGCCTGGCACTCACGCGCCATGCAGCCGAGCAGCGCGAGCACGGCCAGGGCGGCGGCGAGCTTGGCCATGGTCACTAGCTTAGCTCCCTCGGGCTGTTTGCTTGGTGTGTGTCGTGAGCTTGGATGGTGATGAGAAGACGATGCCTCTGCATGCCTATTTATAGCTACCTCCGAGACGAGACGGAGCTGATCCAAGGGACAGTCGTGCAAGGAATGTCGTTTCCCGGGACAATAGTTTTCTCAGCAGAACTGGACATGGGGAGCACAATCGCCCGGACTGGGTAACGCTAAAGTTGACATTAATCCGTGTCTGTGCAAGGTGTTGAACAGCAAGCTGCTGCTTCATTAAACTGATGACGTGATTATGTCCACCGAACACCGATCGTTTGGTGATGCGTCTAGCTGGGCAAGAAATGTTTTGATATTGGCTGGGTGATTATTCAACGGGTTGCTCGAGTTAGTCGCGAAAAAAAAAAAAAAAAAACGGGTTGCTCGAGTTGTTGGACTGGGCGTATGTGTGGGTGGAGTTCCGTTAGTTAAGACAGTACAATAAACAGTACCCTCATCGGATAGACATTCGCTTCGCGGCGGTCTTAGATCTGACCCATCGCAGCACCGCCGGCCAGCCCCTAGCTAGATATAGTAGGTACGTACTACCACTACTTGTAATGGTGGGTTGCCATGACGAGCTACGCTGCCTACCCAATAGACCGGACCGCCATGTTTCGTGAATTCATGTATTAACGAAAGGCTAGAATTACGGACAATATCTACAATTTAACCTACGGTCTCATTTCACTTTTTTCGACAAAAGGTGAATTCTATTGGGTTTTTTTTTTTGAGAAACCATGGCTACAGACTACACGATGGTGGGTGCGTACTCATTCCACATTACATCTTTGATATCAGCCGGGACATCAGAAAGCAGCAGAAAATCTCCCGATCTCCGTGCTCTTGCGGCTAGCTCATGAGCCAGCTTGTTTTCCCCCTGCTTATGACAATGATTTCTGTATTGACGTAGCTCATTAGGAGGTTCTTTGCATCGGTTACACAAGCATGGTAGGCCGATATGCACCTCTCCTCTGCCTTTAGCTCCCGCACTACTCCGTCACAGTCTGTCTCCAGGATCAGGCTTCCATTGAAGTACTTGGCAAATTCAGTTAACCCCATCACTGCAACTGCAGTCTCTGCTTCTTCCACCGAACTGCAAAGGGGTAGCTGCCGGCCCACTGACAAAAACACATGACCCTTGTGGTCTCTGGCTACCGCGTCGCCCCATGCTTCCCGGCCCGGTTTCCACCAGGAAAGCAACGTCTGTATTTAGCTTTGCTCTTCCGGCCGGGGGAGTCATCCAGTGACTTGGTTCAGATATGGACACCCCGTGTGCCTTGGCCGGGAACAGAGATTGTTTGTTCTTACCGCCCTCATTGGCCGGGGCGCATGCTGCCATCAGTATATCATCATGGAGTCTGAGTAGATATTGGACAGAACCCGAGATTGTATCTTTCCCATCACCGTGAACCACATTATTCCTTAAGTTCCAAGCCTGCCACATGATTAGCATGAGTTTGGTCCTGACTTCCTCGGTCTGGGATAGTAGCAGCAGTTGCAGCCAGTCCACACCCGTGTGTTTAAGTTCAGATTCTCTAGGGATTCCCCAAAAGGCCCGCATGGATTGGCGGAGTGCCACACTTTTAGTGCATGCGATGACAGCATGATGCCCGCCTTCCACACAACTTCCGCATATTTCGCACACACTATCATCCACTATATTGTCCTTCTGAATGCATTGTGTTTGGTGGCCAGAGAATTGGTAGCAACTCTCCACCCGAATACCTTCACCTTCTGCGGTATCTTAGCCTTCCAGATTGCATCCCATATGCTACGATCACCCGACTCTCTTGAAGAACTTGTTGCCTTTTCCGAGCCGTTTCTTTTAAGAGAATATGCAAGTTTGTATGCACTCCTGACTGTAAAGGTACCTGTCCTCTCATAGTGCCATGCGATACAGTCCTCAACTTCAGCCCGTGGGATTTTTAATTTGCATATTTCGTCCGCATCGAAAGAGTGGAAAATCTGCCTCACTAGTTCGGCCCTCCACTCTTTCGTCTGTGGGTCAATCAGTTGGTTTACCCACCTCAGTCTAGATCTCCTTATAAAGGTCTCCACTTTCAGTCCCTCTTTCCTCGGAATCCACTGGTCTCTGGTGATTTGAATGCTTCTGCCATCTCCTATTCGCCAGACTCAAAATGATATAAACACATTGAGTGCACGTCCTCCCTCTACGTATCTAAGATGCACATAGGACACGACCAACACCAAAGCCATATAAGACCAAAGCCATGCATAGGCGAGAAAAAACCCAAAACGATCAGATCATGTGTATGAAAAAAATTGTGACACTTAAAAAATGTTACATTTCAACAAAAATGTAGGTGACATTTCAAAAAATGTTTATACAATGTAGAAAAATGTTTGTGGAGTTAAAAAATGTTTTAAACATTAGAAAAATGTATGTTACATTTAAAAAAACACAAGTTTCATTAATGTATTTGTTGACATTTTCAAAAAAAATGTTTGTGCAATTCACAAACTTTTTTGCATAGTTTAATTTTTTTTATCATTCAAAAAATCTTTCAACATGTATTGAAAAAATGTTTAACGCATATTTAAAAAATATACTCAAAACATGTTTTGGTAAAAATGTTAAACATGTATTTGTAAAATGTTAAACAAGTATAAAAAATGTTTTACATGTATAAAAAAAATGTACAACGTGTATGACAAAGTAGACATGTGTTGGAAAAAACAAAAAAACCAACAATGAAATGAAAAGGGAAAAAACAAAGTATAAAGAAAACCGTTGCGAAAACAAAGAAAACCGTTGCGAAAACAAAGAAAACCGAACACATAATGAAGAAAAAATAAAATCAAAGAAAATAGGAAAAAAGAGAACCGAATAAAAAACAACAGAAAACAAAAATACCGGACTGAATCGATCGAGCACACCGACCGGAAGCAGCGCGAGCGAAGCCGCCGAGCGACACAGCTAATGGGTCGGTCCGCTACTGTGTCGCCCGTAGCCCGTAGGCAATTCCTATTAGTAATCAATACGGGCGACACATAGCTGTCGCAGGGGTAGGTGGGGTGGGGGGTCATTATTACTCCATCGAAGTAGCGAAATCACTAGTCGAGGAATACTCGTTGCAAAGATCACTCCAACTCCCCAGGTTGCGACAAGTGGCGCACATGCAGCACGCCACTTGTCGCAACTTGGGAGTTTCCCTTTTTTCATATATCCGTTTATTCAAAACGTTTTATCTCTCAAATCGTGCGTCCAAATCTCAAACCGTTTTCACCGTTGGATTCCTCGTGTCGAGATCTTCAAAACTAGATCCCATGTTGATAGGTTTTGACGAACTTTTTTTCACAAAAAAACCGGCCGGAAAAAACCAAACGAAAAAACCGAACCGGGAGCACGGGTTTTTTCCCTTTCCGAAAGGGGCACGCCCGTGCCTCTCACAAAATCACAACCGTGCCTCTCGCGGAAGCAAAACCATGACTCTCGCGGAAGGAAAAAAAAAAGAGAAAACGCGGTTCTTATTCCGTTTCCGAGGAGGCACGGCCGTGACTCTCGCTAAAGCACACCCGTGCCTCTCGCGGAAGCAAAACCGTGACTCTCGCGAAAGGAAAAAAATAGAAAACATGTTTTTTTTCATTTCCGAGAGGCATGGCCGTGACTCTCGCGAAAGCACAACCGTGCCTCTAGCGGAAGCAAAACTGTGACTCTCGCGAAAGGAAAAAATAAAACAGAAAACGCGTTTTTTCTGGGTTTTTTTTCGTTTCGAGAGGCACGGCCGTGACTCTCGCGAAAGCACAACCGTGCCTCTCTCAGAAGCAAAACCATGACTCTCGCGAAAGGAAAAAAAAACAGAAAACGCGTTTTTTTCCGTTTCCGATAGGCACGGCCGTGACTCTCGCGAAAGCAAAACTGTGCCTCTCGCGGAAGGAAAACCATGACTCTTGCGAAAGGAAAAAAAATAAAATACGTTTTTTCGCGTAAAAACAATTCGAAAAAAATTTGGTCGAAAAGCTAAGGAAGACCGGTGGAAAATCAAAACGTCGAAAAAACCCAGAAATAAACCGTTTAAATAGCCGAAAACGCGTGCGAAAAAAAAATCCGGAGGGAGCGTCCAGAGCGCGACACGTGCCGAGTGGCTGAGAGCGCGCCAAGTGGCGCAGATCGTTGCAAGGCTCCCGAAGGAGCGCTCGTTAACTAGTGGCTCCCTCGGAGTAGTTAACGGGAACGAGGAAAGCCCATCTATTTCAGTTGAAGAACAACCCCATGCTTATCCCTTATGGCTAAGAACAAGCCCATGTATGTCCCTTGGAGGCAATCCCTTCTCACTCTGTAAAAACAACTATGGACATGTTTGAGCAGAGTTACAGATTAATATAGAGGACCATCAATTTCAGAAGCTGCGCACATGTTTAAGTGAGTGCAGAAATTTAAAATCTAAGTTGTTTTTAAGAAAGAAAAATCCACGTTGTAGATGGTGCTATAGGCACATAAACCAGGATTAAATAGTTGCAATATCAATACATAACCATAAATTTCAATATTAATACATAACTATCAGGTTTCCATATCAGATACATAACCACCAACCCATGAAGAAAACAAAAAACATAACCACCAGGTTTCAGAAACACAACCATTAAATTTGAGCTTCAGCTCCAGCACCACCTCATGAAAGGAATGATGGAAATGTGAAATACCTACAATTAAGTAATGCAGCTAAACACAAGCATGAGCACATACAGTCATCTGTCATGGTGTGAACAGCGAAAGATTTAGAATCACTGTGAGGTATCAGAATTATGACAATTCAGAAATTAGCTCTTCAAATTCAAAGACGGTCCAGTCAGCTTTGGCTGCAACTGCTTCTCTCATCTGGACACCGGCGTAACAGATGAACAAGTCTGCTCCACCAGGTTGCCGAGCCTGCATGGACACATGCACACAAAATTAAGCTACGTACATTTTTGTTAATTCCTCATGTTTAGAGATAGCCCCTTCATCGCACAGAGAATAAATAACACTCCTAATTGATTAATATATGTGTAACCATCATCCACAAAAAGATTATGTGTTGGTCTTTGACGAGAATTAAATGCCATGTATCAATATTTAACATGTCCTCATGAAGTCCACATGATTAGTACTCTGGAACTCTCCAACCCCTTCATTTCTACAGCATGATAAAGTACTAGATTGCTGGAAAAGTGCAATCAGACGACCCCACCCCCCACGAACACACACAAACACTACTCATGTCTAGTAAGTGATGAACAATTGCATCACAGAATTCAGGATCTGTAAAAATTCACTCTCCTGTTATTTACATCATGCAACCAGAGATATACCTCAAGATCAGTGGCACCATCTCCAATCATAACCAGTGTATTGTAACCATGATCCTGAACACATGGACGAAGGTCACTTACGGAGCTAGAAATTAAGCACATAAATGTAATATCAAAAGTTACAGCTACACTAGACCTGTCTTATTTGTTGCACTGCTACTGCTTTACCCCCACTTCGAGAAGTGGGCTCTGTGGGATCAAATCCAGCATACTCTCCAGATGATCCAAATAGCAGTTGGTTTGCTATGATGTTTTCAGTAGGAATGCCAAGATCAAATGCCACAGGCTGGAAACAAGAAAAATAGAAATCTAAGGACCCTTTAAGCATGTATGTGAAACTTCAGTCACAAAATTAAATTTAAAATGTTCTCAAGTGAAGAAAAGAGGAATTCTGTTTTTAGATCGAGGGAAGAAACATATCCTTGTTTACTGTTCAACAAATAATACAGACGGAAAATGTAGAAGCAATTTCTGTATTCAAACTATGGATATCTTAAAAGCAAAGCTTGTGTGTGTGTGTGTGTCACAAAATTTGAAGATTTTTCAAGGACAGGAAAATTGGACTATGTTTTGATAATCCAGATTCCAAAAGAACCGTTAGTGCAGCCGTTTGGTGAAGATATACCTTGATCATTTGCCGGAAACCTCCTGACACAAGGAATACTTCAGTATTATTAGCTTTTAATGTCTTAATCAAATCAGCGATTCCAGGAGAAATCCTGCAGATACAAACAGATAAACATGTCAATGAACTAAGAAAATGAACAGTGTATATCCAACACAAAAATTACATCTGTTGCAGTGCTGAATAAATGATTAACAAATACCACCTTGGCATTATTCTGTAGCCAGAGATCTTAGGAAATCTCTTATTAACATACAAGGCAAATAAGTCAAAAGGGTTATGTTGTGGTTGCAGGGCACGTAATGGCCTAAAGGTTAAGACTAAAGTGGTATAGGCAGATAGTATTTTAATGTCTCATTTAGTGTTATTAAAATGAACTTAGACTATATGGTGGTACTATTCTGAAGTCGTGTTTTTATTGTGGTACCAAACCAATTTTGCATATAGTGTAGCTACTATTTTTCATATTGGCTTAAAAAGAGAAGCCGAGTGAAACCAGTTAAGCATTCCTAAGAGCATTCTTAATGCTCAGTAGCACATATCTAACCATTCCAATATAAGAATGACTGAGTTGTGGAATCTCAAAAGATTCAATACAGGAACGCAAAAGCGGCAGCTAAATAGTGATTAACTTCTTGAATTAACTTGAAGCTGGGGCTTGTAAAAGGTCACCTGGGTGGCCTCTTCTCCAAACAGTCCTCAACTTGGGACAGAGATGGCTTGATTAAAGAGATCCGGGCAGCAAGAGCCTCTTCAAATGGAACAGTCCCTGTCATAGCTCTGAGAACAATAGGCCAAGATTAGTTTTCCGGAAGATATTATATGCTAAACAACTAACGTACTCCAGAAAATGTGACATTTACTTTGTCGTCCACTCGGCAACTGCCTGCCCAGCCCCACAGAAATCAGCAAGCTCGTCAATACCCTCATCCAAGCATACGGTGCTATCCACATCGAAGCACACCGCATTGACACTGCGCCATGTCTCAAGAACCTCTGGGCATAAGCAGGGAAACCATTACATAAGCTAGCCTCTGTGCTCCTTGGAGACGCACATCGATTAACAAATAAAAGGAATTCTCGGTAATTAGGAGTACTAACCTTTGGATGGCTGGCGGTTTGCCAAACCAGATGAGGAAGGGGCCTTGGAGACCTCCATCACTGCTGCCACGACAGCGCGCGCTTTCGAGAGTTTAGCACAAGGGAATAATGGATCTGCAACTCTTATCACCAAATGTGAAGCGTGGGTGGATCGAACTAAAGATGACCGAGGGACGGACAGAGGGTGCCTCGGGCTGGTGCGTACACTGATCGGACTGGCCATACCATGCATGCCTGCCTGAAAATGTAAAGGAAACACCAAATTAGAGAAAACCCGGTCATCAAGAATTCGAGATCATGCTTTACTGTGCAACTCAAGAGAAGGCAACATTTGTTGCAGCGACCGGTGAAAGGACATGGGCGAATGACTCCCCCAATGCCTGCTCGAGCTCGTTGACGCAAACCGTCAAACACTCTATGGGCATGCGTCACGCAGTGCAAAGAGCGGCAAACAAGACGGAGGACTAAGATTAAGCTTTGGGGTGGAGCACGAAGAAATTGATATGAACAACAGGCAAGAGGCAACAGCACAAGTGCTGACTGCCTCCGATAACAGAGTGCTGACTGCCACCGCGGCCGCCGTCCCCGTCCTGCACCGCGCGCTGAGCCATCCACCCTCCTCACGAGGCGTCACGCTGCGCGCCCGCTCACTGCCGACCGCGCGGTGCATCACCTCCGACGGCGACAGTGCGGGGCAGAGCAAGAGCAGGGTTACCACGGCACGGCGGCCCGCCTTGCCCTGATCGGCGGGTGGGTCCGCGTGCCACTGGCCGCGCCCATGGCGGATAGAGAATCGGAGAGGGGGGCATGGATGAAATCGGAGTAGCAACGAACGAACGAAGGAACGAAAGATCTGGGCACTCACGCTTGCAAAACGGAAGAATGTTCTTCGTCCCGTCGGATGGCGCGCCCAGGTGTGAGTGCAATACGAAAGCTCTCTGCTCGTAAGATCTCCTTGCCGAACAGTGGTTTGGCTGGTGACGGGCAGCGTAGCGTTCCTCGCCTTCTTTTTTTCTTTTTTCTTTTAGGGAAGGAGTAGCGCTCCTCACCTACCACGTAGTACCTGAATTATGTTGCCACCCTCCGATGACAAGTGGGCCTACTGACTGGCTCTTGTTACCTGAGTGCTCCACTTGCGACTTTTCAGGTCGAGTATTCATAACAAAAAAAAGACTACCATAATTGAGGTCGTCGTCTCACTGAACTATAACTTTCAAAATTTTGACAGAAAACAACCACTTTTTCCCCTCTAATTTTGTGGCTAAAAACTACCAAGAACGATTGATGATCGTTTTAGAGGATTTAAACACGTTTGTGACAAGCGAGATCCACCCATCAGGGCTGGCGTGGCAGGAAAGTCAAACCGGTTATTTTGACCGATTAAGATGACATGTAATCACAATAATAGAAGAAAAGAAAACAATATACAAGGCCATAAGAGTCAAACAGAACACAACGGCCCAAAAAGAACGACAAACAAAAAATCATGCTGAGGACATAAAATATATATTTTAAAACAATAATAACATAAAACATCAGGTTTATAGGTAATGACCTAACAAATAACACGAATTGTATGTTTAAACTATTTTTTTATCATTTTTCCAACATATAGGGCCTGCTAGATAAGAACGTGGCAAAAATATTGCCTCATGGGCGCTTTGACCTTTGACTAATATCTTTCTTCTCCTCCCTCTCTCAAATGTCACTCGGCCGCAGTGAGCAGCGTGCCAGGGCTGCTCAGAGAGTACCGCATCGCCACTAGCACGATGGGCGGCACGGGCGCCGCTCAGCTGGTCGTTGGTCAACCGACACCATCAAGCTGAAGCTACAAAGCCAGCATGCGCCGCCGCTCAGCCTGCCGCCCAAGTTCATCAAGACCATGTACGCTATTAAGCAGAAGATTTGGCCGAGGGTCTATAGAAGGGCATGTGTGCCCGCTCGCCACCCTCGCCGCCTTCAACACCGTCGTCTTCACCGTCTCGGGCCGGATGGAGGTCGTATTGCAATGTCATATACTTTACAATTACCTTCTCCTAGGCTTGGATTATAAGGTCATATACCTTGCAATGTCATACAACTGTGTAAATCTCCTGGGAAAAATATTATCTCTTGTTGCTGTTATAGAAACAACTCTTGACCAAGTGTATCCTTAGTAATGCAATCGTAAGCAAGTCAGTGAGAGTGTGTACAATGACCTCACGGAGAAGATCGTCATACATTGACAAGAGTGACACGACACTATTTTTTGAATAGGCGCAGTTGTCTCGATGGCGGCCTAATCATATGCTAGCAAGGCTCGGTGGGATTGGACAACCATTGGTTCCGTTCATAATGTGACTCCTTGAAATCATGTTCCGAACTCATAGCTGAGGTCGACTCGAGTCGTAATGCGACTCCTTCGAACTCAACTGTAATGCGACTTGAGGCTATTGAAAGACCTAAGAGCAATACACTCTCCCCTTGAGTTTATTCAATTGAGAGTGAATCTGTTACATGCCCATGGGGGCAGGGCGGAGGCACAACTGAGCCAGACCCTAAATAGGCCTCACCGCGTTGTAGCTATAGTGTGAAGAATAGTACACCTTGAAGCCTGTGTAGTCTTCACGCCCCGAGCCATGGCCCGGTATCCCCGAAGATTGTCTCTACCATTGCATGGTGGTGGTCTGATATAGGGGAAGATGCCTTAACAAATGACCAAGGTACTTGTGGTGATGGTAGGTGGGGGTAGACTGGTAAGTCTAGGTTCATGATTCTATGAATGCTAGTCAAAAGTGCGGGTGTACATAGTCCATGGTGCACCACTCAACTCCATCCATGCATGAATGAGCCTTTGGCTGATTTTGAGAAGCGATTAGTACCCTACTTGAAAGGATCGGTATGGTCGAGAGGGGGTGAATGTATGAATAATAATTTTTTAATCTCTTTTCCAATTTTAAGGGATACACAAGAATATAGGTTATCTAGATATGCAACTAGATGGGCAACCTATATTGCAAGCTCACAAATAACAACAAGCTAGATAAGATACACAATAATATTAGCTTGCACAAAGTAAGTGAAGGAAAGAATAAGCCGCAAGTGAATACGATGGTTGTTCCCGGAGTTCCTTCTTTGGGGGTGGTACGTCTCCATTGGAGAGGTGTGACGACATGATACTCACCAAGAATCACAATGGCTCGCCTTATTCTTCTCGTGCCCTCGCACAATGCAAGGTGTCACGATCCACTACGCGGTGCCCTTGGTGGCAGTGATCGGACCTTCACAGACAAGGTTGGGGCTATCTCCACAACTCAGTTGGAGGCTCCCAGCGCCACCACGAAGCTTCACCACACTATTTTGAGCAGGTATCCTCTTCCGTCTAGGGTGCCCAAAGATCCACAAGGGGAAGCAAGGGGGAATCAAATTTTCTTCGGTGGAGTGGTAGATCCAGGTATTCTCTCCCAAATCCTAGAAGGTCAACAAGTTTCAGTGGCTAGGGAGAGGGATATGGGAGTTTTAAGCTTTGGACAACAATGTAGGAGAGGTTACCTCAACTTGGGGAAGAAGAACTCCTTTATATAGCTCCCCTCCAAATCCAAACATTACACAAATTTTTCACTAAGCGATTGTTGGGAAACATTGCATGGAAAGCAAAAAAAATCTACGCACACGCAAACATCTATCCATGGAGATGCATAACAACGAGGGGAAGAGTGCGTCTACGTACCCTCATAGACCGTAAGCGGAAGCATTTCACAACGCGGTTGATGTAGTCGAACTTTCTTCGCGCTCCAACCGATCTAGTACCGAACACACGGCACCTCCGCGTTCTGCACACGTTCAGCTCGGTGATGTCCTCCGCCTTCTTGATCCAGCAAGACGGCAAGGTAGTAGATGAGTTCCGGCAGCATGATGGCATGGTGACGGTGATGGTGAAGTGATCTCCGAAGGGCTTCACCTAAGCACTACGAAAATATGACCGAGGGAGTAAACAGTGGACGGGGGCGCCGCACACGGCTAAGACAACGTTGTATCCTTGTGTGGCGCCCCTACCCATGTATATATAGGTGGGAGGGGAGGAGGCAGCCCCTAGGGCGCCCCAAGAGACCCGGCGGTAGCCCTAGGGCTGTTGCCTTGCCCTGCGCCCCCCCCCCCCCCCTTTCCTTGTAAGAAGAAGGGGGAAGGAAAGAGGGGGGAGAGGGATGGAAGGGGGAGTCCTACTCCACACTTTCCTTTCCCTCCCATCTTTCCTTCTCCTCCTCATAGGGCCAGCCTATATAGGGGCGCACCAGCCCCTTGTGGGCTGGTGTGTTCCCTCTCTTGGCCAATAAGGCCCATATCTTTGCCGAGGTGCCCGAAACTCCTTTCCGGTGACCCGATAAGTATCCGGTACCCTCCGAAACACTTTCGGTGTCTGAATATCATCGTCCTATATATCAATCTTTACCTCTCGACCATTTTGAGACTCCTCGTCATGTCCATGATCTCATCCGGGACTCCGAAGAACATTCGGTCACCAAATCACATAACTCATATAATACTATATCATCAGCGAACGTTAAGCATGCGGACCCTAGGGGTTCGAGAACTATGTAGACATGATATGACCAACACCAAATTTATTTGTATCGACGACCACCATGATGTACAAGACATTAGCCCGAGTCATGTTATGGCAGCTCCGCTCGTTACCATTAGTGATAACACCATGCAGCCTAATCAGGAGATGATTAAGGTTGAAGCAGAGTCACTAGTTGCTTTTGCACCAAATTATGAGATGCATGCTACGTTGGAAGAGGAGAACTCCAACATATCCACGTTTGAAGGTGTGCAGTGGCTTGATAGTTTCTTTTTGTTGTCACGTGCAGGACAAGACCTAGTTGTACATGTACGGGATATATGTTTTATTGAGACTAGTCAAAGAATCCTAATACGGTACTACTTCTCACGGCCAAGACCGCCGGAGCGACCGTACGTCAACACGTTTCAATGGTGGAAATTGCTTTGCTTGAAGGATACGGGCTGGGGTCCACCTCCAACATTAATCTGGTTGTTAGATTATCATATCTGCCGAGATGTAAAAGGCAGTTTAATTAGAGATAAGAATTTGACTTGTTTACGTATGCTAGTTTTATGGTTTGTCGGTCAAGTTAAAAGGGCCGGCTATACTAGTATAAATAGCCATAGTAGGGTCAATGTAAAGGCAGGTTATTTTTTATGACATAGACATGGTCTGTTTTTCAGGGTAGACATCCGTATCAAGTTTTGGAGGGATCTTTAGAAAACCTCCGTGTTGCGATTTCTCTTCGTGGAAATTGTTTTGCGCGTGAGTACCTTCGTCGAGATTGGTTTTCTTGTGCTGGGCCGCAAGGTTCAAACCCTCTATTTCGTGTACATTGCGTGCACGGGCGAGAGGTTGCTGCTATTGGTGGTGGAGTGTCGCGAAAGTTCGGGCCGCAACAACGGATCGGATCTCACCACGAGGTTTGGTCTACATCAGGTGGTATTCAGAGCAAGGTTGTTCACGACACTGTAGAGGATGACTGGATTATCATGGAAGCTAAGCTATGGATTTCAGTTAGAGGAGGAAGCCGATGGGATGGACTTTTTCATACTCGTGTTGTGGTGCAAGAGAGATCATGTGCTATGACAATCGACCACATGAGTTTGATTAACGCCGCAAGCATCGAGATGGTGGAGAAGTTGGAACTACCAATGACACTTTGTCCACAACCATACTCGTTCCGTTGGGGTCATGAAGAGCTCACTATCATGCACCAGACCAAGGTATCGTTTCTGTTGGGAAAATATTTTTGTGAGGTTTTGTGCGACGTGATTCCGGTATCAATGATTTCGTGTCACTTGTTGTTGGGCGAGCCATGGTACAAAGAGCATGATGTTGCCTATGATTGCCAAACACACAAATATATTGTCAAGAAGGGTAAGAAGTGTGACCTCCTGCCAATGGGTGTGGAGCATTTTATTGCTTGGAGGAAAGACCATCAGAAAAAGATAGAAAAACAGGAAGATGCAAAAAAGAACATGGTCAAAGCTACTGAAATTTCTGCAGTCACCGTTCAGTCTGTAGATGAAAATAGTGCTGAAAAAGATGACCCAAAACCGAGGACGGTTTTGTTTCAAAGGAGAGAGGATGATATGACCAACACCAAATTTATTTGTATCAACGACCACCATGATGTACAAGACATTAGCCCGAGTCATGTTATGGCAGCTCCGCTTGTTACCATTAGTGATAACACCATGCAACCTAATCAGGAGATGATTAAGGTTGAAGCAGAGTCACTAGTTGCTTTTGCACCAAATTATGAGATGCATGCTACGTTGGAAGAGGAGAACTCCAACATATCCACGTTTGAAGGTGTGCAGCGGCTTGATAGTTTCTTTTTGTTGTCACGTGCAGGACAAGACCTAGCTGTACATGTACGGGATATATGTTTTATTGAGACTAGTCAAAGAATCCTAATACGGTACTACTTCTCACGGCCAAGACCGCCGGAGCGACCGTACGTCAACACGTTTCAATGGTGGAAATTGCTTTGCTTGAAGGATACGGGCTAGGGTCCACCTCCAACATTAATCTGGTTGTTAGATTATCATATCTGCCGAGATGTAAAAGGCAGTTTAATTAGAGATAAGAATTTGACTTGTTTACGTATGCTAGTCTTATGGTTTGTCGGTCAAGTTAAAAGGGTCGGCTATACTAGTATAAATAGCCATAGTAGGGTCAATGTAAAGGCAGGTTATTTTTTTATGAAATAGACATGGTCTGTTTTTCAGGGTAGACACCCGTATCAAGTTTTGGAGGGATCTTTAGAAAACCTCCGTGTTGCGATTTCTCTTCGTGGAAATTGTTTTGCGCGTGAGTACCTTCGTCGAGATTGGTTTTCTCGTGCTGGGCCGCAAGGTTCAAACCCTCTATTTCGTGTACATTGCGTGCACGGGCGAGAGGTTGCTGCTATTGGTGGTGGAGTGTCGCGAAAGTTCGGGCCGCAACAACGGATTGGATCTCACCACGAGGTTTGGTCTACATCAGGTGGTATTCAGAGCATGGTTGTTCACGACACTGTGCAGAGGATGACTGGATTATCATGGAAGCTAAGCTATGGATTTCAGTTGGAGGAGGAAGGCCGATGGGATGGACTTTTTCATACTCGTGTTGTGGTGCAAGAGAGATCATGTGCTATGACAATCGACCACATGAGTTTGATTAACGCCGCATCGAGATGGTGGAGAAGTTGGAACTACCAATGACACTTTGTCCACAACCATACTCGTTCCGTTGGGGTCATGAAGAGCTCACTATCACGCACCAGACCAAGGTATCGTTTCTGTTGGGAAAATATTTTTGTGAGGTTTTGTGCGACATGATTCCGGTATCGATGATTTCGTGTCACTTGTTGTTGGACGAGCCATGGTACAAAGAGCATTATGTTGCGTATGATTGCCAAACACAGAAATATATTGTCAAGAAGGGTAAGAAGTGTGACCTCCTGCCAATGGGTGTGGAGCATTTTATTGCTTGGAGGAAAGACCATCAGAAAAAGATAGAAGAACAGGAAGATGCAAAAAAGAACATGGTCGAAGCTACTAAAATTTCTGCAGTCACCGTTCAGTCTGTAGATGAAAATAGTGCTGAAAAAGATGACCCAAAACGAAGGACGGTTTTGTTTCAAGGGAGAGAGGATGATATGACCAACACCAAATTTATTTGTATCGACGACCACCATGATGTACAAGACATTAGCCCGGGTCATGGTATGGCAGCTCCGCTCGTTACCATTAGTGATAACACCATGCAGCCTAATCAGGAGATGATTAAGGTTGAAGCAGAGTCACTAGTTGCTTTTGCACCAAATTATGAGATGCATGCTACGTTGAAAGGGGAGAACTCCAACATATCCACGTTTGAAGGTGTGCAGCGGCTTAATAGTTTCTTTTTGTTGTCACGTGCAGGACAAGACCTAGTTGTACATGTACGGGATATATGTTTTATTGAGACTAGTCAAAGAATCCTAATACGGTACTACTTCTCACGGCCAAGACCGCTAGAGCGACCGTACGTCAACATGTTTCAATGGTGGAAATTGCTTTGCTTGAAGGATACGGGCTGGGGTCCACCTCCAACATTAATCTGGTTGTTAGATTATCATATCTGCCGAGATGTAAAAGGCAGTTTAATTAGAGATAAGAATTTGACTTGTTTACGTACGCTAGTTTTATGGTTTGTCGGTCAAGTTAAAAGGGCCAGCTATACTAGTATAAATAGCCATAGTAGGGTCAATGTAAAGGTAGGTTATTTTTTTATGAAATAGACACGGTCTGTTTTTCAGGGTAGACACCCGTATCAAGTTTTGGAGGGATCTTTAGAAAACATCTGTGTTGCGATTTCTCTTCATGGAAATTGTTTTGCGCGTGAGTACCTTCATCGAGATTGGTTTTCTCGTGCTGGGCCGCAAGGTTCAAACCCTCTATTTCGTGTACATTGCGTGCACGGGCGGGAGGTTGCTGCTATTGGTGGTGGAGTGTCGCGAAAGGTCGGGCCGCAACAACGGATCGGATCTCACCACGAGGTTCGGTATACATCAAGACATGACCGAGATACCTCTCCGTTCAATAACCAATAGCGGAACCTGGATGCCCATATTGGCTCCTACATATTCTATGAGATCTTTATCGGTCGAATCGTTATGACAACATACGTAATTCCTCACTTTGTCTATTGGTATGTTATTTGCCCGAGATTCGATCGTTGGTATCTTCATACCTAGTTCAATCTCTTTACCGGCAAGTCTCTTTACTCATTTCGTAATACATCACCTCGTGACCAACTCCTTAGTTGTTTGCTTGCAAGCTTATGATGTGTATTACCGAGAGAGCCCCAGAGATACCTCTCCGATACTTGGAGCGACAAATCCTAATCTTGATCTATGCCAACTCAACAAACACCTTCGGAGATACCTATAGAGCATCTTTATAATCACCCAGTTACATTGTGACGTTTGATAGCACACAAGGCATTCCTCCGGTATCCGGGAGTTGCATAATGTGATAGTCGAAGGAATATGTATTTGACATGAAGAAAGCAATAGCAATAAAACTAAATAATCATTATGCTAAGCTAACGGATGGGTCTTGTCCATCACATCATTCTCCTAATGATGTGATCCCATTATCAAATGACAACTCATGTCAATGGTTAGGAAACCTTAACCATCTTTGATCAACGAGCTAGTCTAGTAGAGGCTCACTAGGGACACAGTGTTTGTTTATGTATTCACACATGTATTAAGGTTTCCGATTAATACAATTCTAGCATGAATAATAAACCTTTATCATGAATAAGGAAATATAAAATAACAACTTTATTATTGCCTTTAGGGCATATTTCCTTCAGTCTCCCACTTGCACTAGAGTCAATAATCCAGTTCACATCGCCATGTGATTAACACCAATAGTTCACATTGCCATGTGATTAACACCCATAGTTCACATCGCCATGTGACCAACACCCAAAGGGTTTACTAGAGTCAGTAATCTAGTTCACATCGCCATGTGATTAATGCCCAAAGAATACTAAGGTGTGATCATGTTTTGCTTGTGAGAGAGGTTTAGTCAACGGGTCTGCCACATTCAGATCCGTATGTATTTTGCAAATTTCTATGTCTACAATGCTTTGTACGGAGCTACTCTAGCTAATTGCTCCCACTTTTAATATGTATCCAGATTGAGACTCGGAGTCATCCGGATCAGTGTCAAAGCTTGCATCGACGTAACCCTTTACGACGAACTCTTTGTCACCTCCATAACCGAGAAACATTTCCTTAGTCCTTTTTAGGTACCTAAGGATAATTTTGAATGCTATCCAGTGATCTACTCCTGGATCACTATTGTACCCCCCTTGCCAAACTCATGGCAAGGTACACAATAGATCTGGTACACAGCATGGCATACTTTATAGAACCTATGGCTGAGGCATACGGAATGACTTTCATTCTCTCTCTATCTTCTGTCGTGGTTAGGTTTTGAGTCTTACTCAACTTCACACCTTGCAACACAGACAAGAACCCTTTCTTTGACTGATCTATTTTGAACTTCTTCAAAATTTTGCCAAGGTATATACTTTGTGAAAGTCCTATTAAGTGTCTCGATCTATCCCTATAGATCTTGGTGCCTAATATATAAGCAGCTTCACCGAGGTCTTTCATTGAAAAATTCTTATTCAAGTATCCTTTTATGCTATCCAGAAATTCTATATCATTTCCGATCAACAATATGTCATCCACATATAGTATCAGAAATGCTACAGAGCTCCCACTCACTTTCCTGTAAATGCAGGCTTCACCATAAGTTTGTATAAAACCATATGCTTTGATCACCTCATCAAAGCGTATATTCCAACTCCGAGATTCTTGCACCAGTCCATAGATGGATCGCTTGAGCTTGCACACTTTGTCACCACCTTTAGGATCGACAAAACCTTCTGGTTGCATCATATACAACTCTTCTTTAAGAAATTCATTAAGGAATGCAGTTTTTACATCCATTTGCCAGATTTCATAATTATAAAATGCGGCAATTGCTAACATGATTCGGACAGACTTAAGCATCGCTACGGGTGAGAAAGTCTCATCGTAGTCAACTCCTTGAACTTGTCAAAAACCTTTTGCGACAAGTCGAGCTTTGTAGACAGTAACATTACCATCAGCGTCAGTCTTCTTATTGAAGATCCATTTATTCTCTATGGCTTGCCGATCATCGGGCAAGTCCACCAAAGTCCACACTTTGTTCTCATACATGGATTCTACCTCATATTTCATGGCCTCAGGCCATTTGTCGGAATTTGGGCTCATCATAGCTTCTTCATAGTTCGTAGGTTTGCCTTGGTCTAATAACATGACTTCCAGAACAGGATTACCTACCACTCTGGTGCAGATCATGCTCTGGTTGACCTACGAGGTTCAGTAGTAACTTGATCTGAAGTTTCATGATCATCATCATTAGCTTCCTCTCTAATTGGTGTAGGCATCATGGGAACGGATTTCTTTGATGTGCTACTTTCTAAACTGAGAGAAGGTACAACTACCTCATCAGGTTCTACTTTCCTCCCACTCACTTCTTTTGAGAGAAACTCCTTCTCTAGAAAGGACCCATTCTTAGCAACAAAGATCTTGCCTTCGGATCTATGGTAGAAGGTGTACCAATTGTTTCCTTAGGGTATCCTATGAAGATGCACTTCTCTGATTTAGGCTCGAGCTTATCAGGCTGAAGCCTTTTGACATAAGCGTCGCATCCCCAAACTTTAAGAAACAAGAGCTTAGGTTTCTTGCCAAACCACATTTCATACGGTGTCGTCTCAACGGATTTAGACGGTGCCCTATTTAACGTGAATGCAACTGTCTCTAAAGCATAACCCCAAAACGATAGTGGTAAATCGGTAAGAGACATCATAGAACGCACCATATCTAATAAAGTACGATTACGATGTTCGGACATACCATTACGCTGTGGTGTTCCAGGTGGCGTGAGTTGTGAAACTATTCCACATTGTTTTAAATGAAGGCCAAATTCATAACTCATATATTCGCCTCGCGATCAGATCGTAGAAACTTTATTTTCTTGTTAAGATGATTCTCCACTTCACTGTGAAATTCTTTGGACTTTTCAAATGTTTCGGGCTTCTGTTTCATTATGTAGACATACCCATATCTACTCAAATCATCTGTGAAGGTCAAAAAATAACGATACCCGCCACGTGCTTCAATACTCATCGGACCGCATGCATCGATATGTATTATATCCAATAAGTCATCAGCTCGCTCCATTGTTCCGGAGAACGGAGTTTTAGTCATCTTGCCTATGAGGCATGGTTCGCAAGTATCAAATGATTCATAATCAAGTGATTCCAAAAGTCCATCTGCATGGAGTTTCTTCATGCACTTTACACCAATATGACCAAAACGGCAGTGCCACAAGTATGTTGCACTATCATTATCAACTTTGCATCTTTTGGCATCAATATTATGAATATGTGTATTACTACGATCAAGATTCAATAAACCATTTACATTAGGTGTCGTGGTTTTGTCACGGCAGATGTCATAGGGAAAGGACTTAGTCGTGGAGCCATCGCGACTGGTTAACTTAAAGGGGTTAAAGCGGACGAAGGACGTAGAGAGTTTATACTGGTTCGGCCCCTTGCGGTGAAGGTAAAGGCCTAATCCAGTTGTTTGTGGAATTGCTAGGGTTTCGATGACCAGGGAGCGAATTCGCTATGCCTGGCTCTCGAGTTGTTGTTTTCTGTCCCTAAACCGCCGCCGGGTCATCCCCTTATATACATGGGTTGACGCCCGTCGGTTTGCAGGATCCCGAGGCCGGCTCATAAACGTGTCTGGCCCGGTCTCTACTCTTTCTATCTTACAACACAAGCTTACATATCAATGTCGGTTTATGTCTACAGGCCTTAATCCGCCTTTGGGCCCTGGGCCTTTATAAAGCGCCATCGTCTTCATCTTCTCGGGCTTCAAATATAGACAACTTGTTATGGGGATAACCCGGCCTCTCCTGGCCGGTTTATACCCGGTAGTAATATCCCCAACATTAGGCCCCAGATTGATTTGAATTGGTTCATGTCAATCTTCAACACTTCATCATCTTCACAGAAATCTTGTAAACCGCCATGACTTCATGTTCCAGAATCGTGATAAACCGCCATGACGTCACCTGTTATTAAAAATTGCATACAGGTCACCTTCATTAATGAGCCTCCGACAATCGAGGCGATAGCTTCGTCACATATCCAATTTTTAGGCTCCTCAATTTTCGCACCTATCACTTATCCCTTTGCCTTTATAAATAAGACCAGGGGGTCCTTTCCATTCCCCCCCCCCCCCCCCCCCCGTGCCTCTTCGCATCATCCTCTTCCTCGCGCCGACCGAACCTTCGAGCTCTGCCGTCGCCATCGATCTTCGCATCTGCCTCAACAACGGCCGCTGCATCAACCTGACCGTACCAGAAAGCCGCGGCGCCTCTCCGCTGTTCTTTTGACATTGGTAAGCCTTCTCTCCTTCCACCCTAGATCTTATCATTAGGGTTTGTACTCATCGGAGTTCTTCGAAGTTCTTGGAGCTGTTCTTCCCTGTTTTCTTTAGTAGCACACATGGCAAGTTAGATCTGATACTTTCCCGTGCCTTTGTAGTTAAAACTCCTTTTTCCTCATTAGAGCATCTGCTTTGTGTAGAAAAACTCATCTGGAACTATTAAACTGCTTAAGCACCTGCGCTTTAGGTCGGAATATATTTTGATTTACCAACACGCTGCAGATCTGAAATTATCATATCAATCTGTAAAACTTGTTTTTCCCTCAATTAGGTATTTTAGATCTGTACCTTTCATACCAATATAGGTGGTTTAGCTAATTTGAAAAATGATAATCCGGTAGGTACCATTAGCCCCCTTTAAACCGCCGATGCATTTATCTTTGCTCTTTCTCCATTGTCAGACTCCGGTTTAGCAATAGCAAACTCCGGTTTAATAACATGCATATATCCTTGCTTCTGCTTATCTTGCGTCGTTTTATACTTATCCATTATGAATCTTAAACCGACAATAACCATGTTTCAGCTTTCCATTGAAATAGCCAAACAAGTGTATGAGTGCAATTGGGTCCCCTCCCGGGTTACTGAAGAGCAGTTAAACAGATGTGTCAGAATTGGCGCTTTAGCAAAAAAGAATGTCATCCACTGGAGAGTCCCTGGTCCGGAAAATCTTCCGGAACCCAAGGATGGAGAAGTAGTCGTGTTCGCTGACCATCTGGGTCGAGGTTTTAGTCCTCCCGGTTCAAAAAATTTCCGGGACGTGCTGGCCAGCTTCCAACTCCACCCTCAAGATATTGGACCAAACTCTGTGTCCAATATTTGCAATTTCCAAGTATTTTGTGAGGCCTATCTTCAAGAGGAACCCACAGTTGAACTGTTTAGGGATTTCTTCTACTTAAACCGTCGCACAGAGTTCACAGACGGACCCAACACTGAGCTTGGTGGAATGGCGATTCAAAAGAGGAAGGATGTCAGCTTCCCTCATGCCAATCCTCATAGCCACCCCAAGGACTGGAATCAGACTTGGTTTTACTATAAAGACACATCTCCGACTGATGAAAATCCTCTACCGGGTTACCGTCCTCACCGGCTTAGCAATACTCATCCATTTCCTCAAAGGCTGACTGATAAGGAACGGTCCAACTATGCACCTCAACTGTCAAAGCTCAGGGCCTTTATGGAAAACGGTTTGACAGGTGTCGACTTTGTTCGCTGTTGGATATCTTGGAGTGTTCTGCCCTTAAGCCGGCACCCCAGTTTAATGTGTGAATACACAGGGGATTTAAAAGATCCTCAACGACATATCGACATTCAGCTAATAGAAGCTGAAGTTACTGAGGCTGTCAAGAAGATACTGAATGAACCGGAAGCTGTCTGTAGCCAAACCGGATTAAGCCCTTTCTGCGTTTCCAATAAACCGCCAACTGTAAGAATCACAACTTGTTGCTTTAGCTTGCTCTTTTTTAAATACTGTCTCAAAATTTTGTCCATCTTTGTCAGGGCGATGACCCGTTCTGGAAGAAAAAGGCACAGGATAAACCGGCAAAACCACAAGACAAACCGGCAAAACCACTTCGCCAGAAGACCAAGGTTACCAAGAAACCTGCCAAGAAGAGGACCACTAAGTCTTCTGAACCAAATGCTGATGCTGACTTGGCTAATCCAGATTCAAAGGTAGAACTTGACTCTCTTGGTTCATTTTTCATACACCTCATTGACAATGACTATTATCAGGACGACGCTGAAGGCAGCCAAGCTGACGACATAGATGTAATTATCCTTTCCTCCGGTTCAGATCCTCTGCCAACCCAGAAAATCCGTCAAGCAAACCGGAAAATAAAATTTTCTCACCCCCTAGCTCACTTGGACCCAAACTTTCTTTTGAAGAAGCAGCAACACGAAGCCCGCCGCACAACCCGGCACAGCATCCAGGTAGTTACCTCCGCCGGTTTACCGAACACTCCGGTTCGGAAACATCAATCAGAGGTCTCTTACACTCTTGACACTTCTTGCCCCATGGCGGGTTGTTTCCGACAGCCTCTTAATCCGCCTGATTCGAATTATCAGGGAACACCTCACTCATCTTCTGGCGAGTCAACGGCCACACAACTTCCAACCCTCAAGACAGTTCCTGGGTGAGCTATGCCTTAAATTTACTTCTTAATGTTTTATGTTTCACCTGACATATTAATCTTTATGTTTGTTCTTCTCAGTGCCAAGCCTAGACCCAGCAAGAAAGCTCGGTTAAACAAACCATCTGATGATAATGTGGTTATTTAACCGGAAAAGACCCCATATCTGGAAGGGACAAATACTGATGTTATTCATGATGATCCACCGCCTCAAGATTATGACTTCATAGTTGAACAAGCAGAAGTTGACACCACCGGTCATACTGATAAACCGACTAGCCCGGCTCGCACGGATGACAAACCGGCCAGTCCAGCTAAGGGTGCTGATAAACCGTCAACTCCAGTGAAGGCTGTTGATGACAAAGAAGATGATATTATGATTACTGGCATCGGTCACACCGCTCCTGGCAATCCTGTCGCTTTATCGAAACATAGTGCCAAGGACGAGCTTTCCGCTATGGGCAAAGGCAAATGGAACACTGAGTTATCAAGCTACGCCCACCTCAGCGCTCAAGACATTCATTCTGGCTTCTTAAACCGTATGTATACAAGCCGCGACTATGAAGCCGGTTTAGTGAATCTAATGAAGGAGCGATATGAGGTAACTGCATAATTGCTTCTCTCTTGTGCCCAATTCAAATATTAACTCCAGTAGCCCCCAAGTGCCGGTTTATGATACTCATCTAAACAGGGACTTTGTAATATCTTAACTTTGCATGTGTATCCTCTAAGGGCCGGGTTATCTGTTTAAGATGAACCGGTACCGTTAGAATAGCAATATGGTAACTTTCGCCGGTGTAGTCCCCAAGGGCCGGTTTATCTTATGAAGATGAACCGGGACTTTTAAAAGAATACCCATACTCTTATTTTGAGCAAACATACATTAGCCCCCAAGTGTCAAGAGTAATACTTGTATTGCGCTTGGGACTTGTAGAACTTGCTGACAACGAGCAAATATGCATTAGCCCCCAAGTATCAGGTGCATAACTCGTTATGTGCTTGATACTTCAAATATGCACTGCCAACTTATGATATGTCTGTCTCTTATAGGGTGAACTGAGCAAAAAAGAAACTCAAACCGCTGATCTGCAAGAGAACCTCAAGTCCCAGCAAGCAGAAACTTCCAAAGCCAAAGAGGAGCTGACCACTGCCTTACCTGCTATGGAAAAACTGAAGGAGAGTTTCAACAAGGAGCGAGCTGATTGGGAGACAGAAAAAACCGCATTGCAAAAAGAGCCGAGGACGCAGAAGCAGCTCTTAAACCGGTGGTAGACGAGCTGACTGGTGTAAAGCGGCAAATTCATGCCATGACTGCTGTTGTGTTTGGTAAATATCCTGACTATAAATTTTCAACATATCATCCCATACCTTGCCGGTTTACTGATGTTTATGATGATGCAGTAACTCGCATTAGCCATCTGGGCTCTGACGTACAGAAGAAGCTCCAGGCTGCCTATACTCTTATAGAGCAGTTATATACCAGCGCGCAATGGATCATCTGCACTGCTTCTCACAGCAAACCGCCCCCAACTTTAATCAAGGAGACCTTAGAAAGGCTGTCAATGCTGCCTGCCCGGATAGAGGAGCTAAAGAGATCTGCTGCAAGGGCTGGTGCTCTAACCGCACTAACCTGGGCAAAAGCATGGGTGCCTGATCTTGATCCGGTGGATGTGGCTAAAGGCTATCCAAAGCTTAAAGGAAGACGGATCAGAATTTGACAATGAGGACCTCCGTGCCATAAACTGGGAAGTACGTCCACTGGCTTGCCAATTAGCTGAAGAAGCTGATCTTTCATATTATCAGGCGAATTATGACGTCAACAACAAACGGGTTGCCGCACCAACTCCTGAGGCTCAAAATCTCATCCGCCAATTTGTAAGCACACCTATGCCCCTGACATTGAACCGTCCACCCTTATAGGCGACGAAGCTGTGTTCCAAGCCCTAACTGGGATCGACTGGGCAACTATTGACTTCCAGCCGCTGGGTAGAGACGAGGAGGATGAACAGGTGCAAGATGATCTGCAGCCGTCAAGTCAACCCGGTGACGAATCATGATCCGGAGACCGGGTTAACCTTCTGCGAGCCGCAACACTTGCTGAAAAACAACTATTATTTTGGGCACTGAAACGCCTTGTAATAGGCTAGTTCAAACACTTGGTCTGTTATGCCTTCGTGCATATTTATTTTGCCTGATACTTGTTAATTCGCCATGCTTAAGATATATGATATTCATAAACCGTAGCTGCTCCTGCATATAAGGAGTTGAAAGTGTCCTGGCGGTTTACCGCTGGACGGGTCATGATGCCCAAATATATAGCCAGGGTTTATAACCAAGGCTATAGAAAGATGATCAAATATGAAAATAAATGATACCTGTGAGGGTAATAACCCCCATCTTGAGCAATGATAACTCCTTTCATATTGCGCCGGTTTATGATAAAACCGTACCGAGGTGTGATAAACACCGGATTGTTCATATACAACACTGGTGACTTATAGTCAAAACCAGACCGGGTTAATAAACGCCGGATTATAATTGATCACGTACTGACAACTTGTAGTTGAAAGTCAAGCCGGGTTAATGAACGCCGGTTTATCAAAACTATTATAAATGTCATCAAAAGAGAAAAAACTTGGCAAATAAAAGCATATGAAAAACATGTAGTCGAGGCTTTTCACGGGCTGCCAGGCCCCAAATTCGAGGCTTTTCATGGGCTGCCAGGCCACTGAGTTAAACCATTTCACAAAGCCTTTTAAGATGGACCTCAATCCTTAACCAATCGTCGTTTTAACTTTGACAAGTTCAGGGTCTTATGAGATTGACTTGTCGAAGTTCGGTGGGTCATACCAGGTTTACCTGGACGGAGTGTCTTACTTAAAAAAGGCAGGCTAACCCGGGGTTTTAGGTGTATAGACCAGGCTTCCAAGCCGTGGTTTGATAGCCTATTACAAGTGTAGATTCTTTGTTCATTGCGATAGCAAAAAATCCCCAAGCAATATTTTGAGCTATGCTCAGTAGGTGCCTATGTTTGAGTTGTTCTTTTGCAACACTCTCTTTGGCCTCTAAGTATTTTTATTTTGGCCTTGAGCAGATCAAGAGGTGTAGCTATGGTTCAAATACGACCAAGCCCCCAAGTGACTTTCCTTGCGGCCTTGCGCCGATCAAAAGGTGTAGCTATGGTTCGAATGCGACCAAGCCCCCAAGTGATTTTTAGATATGGCTTTATAAGATGAATCAAGGGGTAAACCGGATGCCGCCTTATGAACAAAAGCCCCCATGTAACCACACATGATATAAGAAAAAACAACAAATACCCCGCCTTAGCTGAGGCTCCGGTTTATTATATTGATCATAATATATACATTGTCATAACTATGTACATAAGCAGAGCCTATGGCTCATGTATAGTAAGGCCGAAGATGAGCGATATTCCACGGCCGGTGGGACTCCTGCTCCGATTTACGTGAGTCTTTCTGCTCTCGAACATCGATTAGGTAGTATGACCCGTTGTGCAGATTCTTGCTGACCACAAAGGGTCCTTCCCAAGGGGGGGATAACTTGTGCATATCAGTATGATCCTGGATGAGTCGGAGCACCAGATCGCCTTCTTGAAAAGTTCTGGTTCTGACCCGGCGGCTGTGATAACGACGCAGATCCTGCTGGTAAATCGCCGAACGAGCCGCCGCAATGTCCCGCTCCTCATCTAATAGGTCAAGTGCTTCCTGTCGTGCCTGCTCATTGTCAGCTTCGACATAAGCCGCCACACGAGGCGAGTCATGACGGATGTCACTAGGGAGAACCGCCTCCGCTCCATAAACCATGAAAAAAGGCGTGTAACCCGTGGATCTGTTGGGCGTGGTATTGATGCTCCATAACACAGAAGGTAACTCCTCCACCCAACAACCCGGCGTCCGTTGCAAAGGAACCATAAGCCGGGGCTTGATGCCTCTCAAGATCTCTTGATTGGCTCTCTCCGCTTGCCCATTAGACTGGGGGTGAGCCACTGATGACACGTCAAGCCGGATGTGCTCTCGTTGACAGAACTCCTTCATAGCACCTTTGGACAGATTGGTACCGTTATCAGTTATAATGTTGTGCGGAAAGCCAAACCGGAAGATCACCTTCTTGATGAATTGAACCGTCGTGGCTGCATCACACTTACTGACTGGCTCTGCCTCCACCCACTTAGTGAACTTATCAACCGCCACCAAAAGGTGGGTCTTCTTGTCCTTGGATCGCTTAAAGGGCCCAACCATATCTAGCCCCCAAATTGCAAACGGCCAAGTGATTGGAATCATCCTCAATTCCTGGGCGGGAACATGAGCTCGGCATGAAAACTTCTGACAACCGTCACACTTTTTCACCAAGTCTTCTGCATCAGCATGAGCCGTCAACCAATAGAAGCCATGACGAAAAGCATTAGCCACCAGGGATTTTGAACCGGCGTGATGACCACAATCCCCTTCGTGAATCTCACGCAGAATCTCACATCCTTCTTCAGGAGACACGCAACGCTGAAATGCCCCTGTCACACTGCAATGATGTAACTCCCCATTGATAATAGTCATGGACTTGGAACGCCAGATTATCTGCCGGGCCAAGGTTTCATCCTCCGGTAACTCGCCCCAGTTCATATACGCCAGATATGGGACAGTCCAGTCTGGGATAACATGAAGTGCTGCCACCAATTGAGCCTCCGGATCAGGAACATCCAGATCCTCTTCTGTGGGGAGTTTGACCGACGGATAATGTAGCACATCCAGAAAGACGTTAGGTGGAACCAGTTTACGTTGGGAACCCAAGCGACTTAAAGCGTCCGCCGCTTCGTTCTTCTGCCGGTCCACATGATCAACCTGATAGCCCTTGAAGTGACCTGCAACAATATCCACCTCTCGACGATACACTGCCATGAGCGGATCCTTGGAATCCCAAGTACCAGATACTTGTTGAGCCACCAGGTCCGAGTCACCGAATCACTTAACCCGGCTTAAATTCATCTCTTTAGCCATTCGAAGACCATGGAATAGAGCTTCATACTCAGCTGCATTGTTAGTACAAGGGAACATTAAACGGAGCACATAAAAAAACTTATCACCTCGTGGGGAAGTTAATACGACTCCAGCCCCGAGCCCTCCAATTGCCTGGACCCATCAAAATGAATAGTCCAATAGGTATGATCCGGCTTCTCTTCTGGCACCTGTAATTCTGTCCAGTCATTGATGAAATCTACAAGTGCCTGAGATTTGATCGCTGTCCGGGGCATATACTTTAACCCGTGAGGCCCAAGCTCAATAGCCCACTTGGCAATCCGGCCAGTCGCTTCCCTGCTCTGGATTATATCCCCCAAAGGAGTAGAACTGACCACAGTGATGGGATGACCCTGAAATATTGTTTAAGCTTCCGGCTCGCCATTAAAACTCCATACACCAGCTTCTGCCAATGCGGGTACCTTTGTTTGGACTCAATAAGCACCTCACTGATGTAATAAATCGGCCGTTGAACCGGATACTCCTTTCCGGCCTCCTTGCGCTCCACCACAATAGCCACACTGACAGCCCAGGCATTAGCATCCACATATAACAGCAAAGGCTCTTTATCAACAGGAGCAGCAAGGATAGGCGGCTCGGCTAGCTGCCGCTTTAAGTCTTCAGACGCTTCATTGGCGGCGTCGCTCCAGACGAAGTTATCCGTCTTCTTCAGCATCTGATATAAGGGGATAGCCTTCTCCCCAAGGCGGCTGATAAACCGGCTCAAGGCTGCAATCCAGCCTGCCAGGCGCTGAACATCGTTGATGCACTTCGGTTTAGCCAAAGAAGTTATAGCATTGATTTTCTCTGGATTAGCTTCAATGCCCCTGTTAGACACCAGAAAACCCAAGAGCTTGCCTGCCAGTACACCAAAGACACACTTGGCCGGATTAAGCATCATTTTATAAACCCGGAGGTTATCAAAGGTCTCCTTCAAGTCATCTATCAAGGTCTCCTCCTTTCTGGATTTTACCACAATATCATCCACGTAAGCATGAACATTGCGACCGATCTGATTATGAAGACAATTCTGCACACAACGCTGATAAGTCGCCTGGGCACTTTTGAGCCCAAAGGGCATAGACACATAGCAGAAGGCTCCAAAGGGAGTTATGAAGATTGTCTTCTCCTGGTCCTTAACTGCCATTTTGATATGATGGTAACCAGAATACGCATCCAGAAAACTCAAACGGTCGCAACCCGCCGTAGCATCAATGATTTGATCAATACGAGGGAGGGTAAAAGGATCTGCTGGACAAGCCTTGTTGAGATCTGTGTAGTCCACACACATACGCCAAGTGTCATTCTTCTTAAGTACCAGCACCGGATTAGCCAACCACTCAGGATGAAACACTTCAATGATAAACCCAGCCGCCAAGAGCCTGGCTACCTCCTCACCAATAGCCTTGCGTCTTTCTTCATTGAACCGGCGAAGAAACTGCTTGACCGGTTTAAACTTGGGATCAACATTAAGTGTGTGCTCAGCGAGTTCCCTCGGTACACCTGGCATGTCAGAAGGCTTCCACGCAAAGATGTCCCGGTTCTCAGGATGAACTCGATGAGCGCGCTTTCCTATCTCGGATCCAAGTTAGCGCTGATGCTAAACTGCTTGGATGAATCGCCAGGAACGAAATCAACAAGCTTAGTCTCATCAGCCGATTTAAACTTCAAGGCCGGTTCATGCTCTGTAGTTGGCTTTTTCAAAGAAGTCATATCCACCAGATCAACATTGTCCTTGTAGAATTTCAACTCCTCTGTTGCACAAACCGACTCAGCATATGCCGCATCACCTTCTTCACATTCTAAAGCGATCTTGCGCCTCCCATGCACCGTGATGGTCCCCTTATGGCCCGGCATCTTGAGCTGCAGATAGACATAACAGGGCCTTGCCATGAACTTAGCATAAGCCGGCCGTCCAAACAGGGCATGATACGGCTCTTGATTTTCACCTCTTCAAAAGTCAATGTCTCTGATCTCGAGTCATGCTCATCTCCAAAAGCCACCTCCAGAGCTATCTTACCAATAGGTTATGCCGATTTACCAGGCACTACACCATGGAAGACCGTGTTGGACGGTTTAAGATTTTTATCTGTTAACCCCATGCGACAGAAGGTTTCATAATAAAGGATATTGATACTACTCCCTCCATCCATGAGTACCTTGGTGAACTTATAACCTCCAACCTGTGATGCCACCACCAATGCCAGATGACCCGGATTATCAACCCGAGGTGGATGATCCTCTCGACTCCATACAATAGGCTGTTCAGACCAGCGTAAGTAACGGGGCACCGCCGGCTCAACGGAATTCACTGGCCTTTTGTGCAGCTTCTGATCGCGCTTGCACAGACTTGTGGTGAAGACATGGTACTGTCCACTATTCAACTGCTTCGGGTTGCTCTGGTAACCCGACTGCTGCTGTTGCTGCTGACTCCCCTGATGATTATAACCACCTTGGTTGCCCTGATTGCCTTGATTGCCATGTCCGCTCTGATTACCGTGAAAACTTGAACCGGAACTGCCTCCACCGTAACCCGGCCCATGAGATCCGGGGCCTGAACCGCCGCCCGGTCCATGATCATACCGAAAGTCTGAATTTTTGAACTCCTGCTTAATATAACAATCCTTCCAGAGGTGCGTGGCCGGCTTATCCCGCGACCCGTGCTTCGGGCAAGGCTGGTTTAACAGGTAAGACAGGCGCTCCGGTTTGGGACTTGGCACTCCGCCACGCGGGGGCGGTTTACCCCTACGACGCTGGCCTTTGTCCTGCGCGTTGGTATTAGCCACAAAATCTAAACTGTTATCCGCTTTACGCTTACCGCTGTTTCCATGACCTGCCGGGTTATGCTGCTGCCCCTTGGTGCTGCCGCTCTTCTTTCCCTTCCCTGTCTTGTCATCATCAGACTCGGGGTCCTTGGTACTATCAGAGTCGGCATACTTCACCAAGGCTGCCATAAGAGTCCCCATGTCATTGCAGTGACGTTTAAGTCGTCCCAACTTCAGCTTCAAAGGTGCAAACCGGCAATTGCCTTCCAACGTTAAAACCGTTGTATCAGCGTTGATGCGGTCTGATGAATGCAAAATTTTCGAAACCCGGCGCACCCAATGGGTTGTTGTCACGCCCCCGATTTGACCGTACACAGATCATGCACGCAAACGTGTACGATCAAGATCAGGGACTCACGGGAAGATATCACAACACAATTCTAAAACATAAATAAGTCATACAAGCATCATAATACAAGCCAGGGGCCTCGAGAGCTCGAATACAAGTGCTCGATCATAGACGAGTCAGCAGAAGCAACAATATCTGAGTACAGACATAAGTTAAACAAGTTGCCATAAGATGGCTGGCACAAAAGTAGCAACGATCGAAAAGGCACAGGCCTCCTGCCTGGGATCCTCCTAACTACTCCTGGTCGTCGCCAGCGGGCTGCACGTAGTAGTAGGCACCTCCGGTGTAGTAGGAGTCGTCATCGACGGTGGCGTCTGGCTCCTGGGCTCCAGCATCTGGTTGCGACAACCAGGTAGAAAGGAAAGGGGGAAAAGAGGGAGAAAAGCAACCGTGAGTACTCATCCAAAGTACTCACAAGCAAGGAGCTACACTACATATGCATGGGTATATGTGTAAAGGACCATATCGGTGGACTGAACTGCAGAATGCCAGAATGAGAGGGGGATAGCTAATCCTGTCGAAGACTACGCTTCTGGCCACCTCCATCTTGCAGCATGTAGGAGAGACTAGATGGTAAGTTCACCAAGTAGCATCGTATAGCATAATCCTACCCGGCGATCCCCTCCTCGTCGCCCTGTTAGAGAGCGATCACCGGGTTGTATCTGGCACTTGGAAGGGTGTGTTTTATTAAGTATCCGGTTCTAGTTGTCATAAGGTCAAGGTACAACTCCGGGTCATCCTTTTACCGAGGGACACGGCTATTCGAATAGATAAACTTCCCTGCAGGAGTGCACCACATAACCCAACACGCTCGATCCCATTTGGCCGGACACACTTTTCTGGGTCATGCCCGGCCTCGGAAGATCAACACGTCGCAGCCCCACCTAGGCTCAACAGAGAGGTCAGCACGCCGGTCTAAACCCTATGCGCGCAGGGGTCTGGGCCCATCACCCATTGCACACCTGCACGTTGCGTACGCGGCCGGAAGCAGACCTAGCCCCCATAATACAAGCGCGAGCTTACGGTCCAATGCGGCGCGCGCCACTCAGTCGCTGACGTCAAGAAGAGCTTCGGCTGATACCACGACGTCGAGTGCCCATAATTGTTCCCGCGTAGTTGGTTAGTGGGTATAGACCAAATGGCCAGACTCAGATCAAATACCAAGATCTCGTTAAGCGTGTTAAGTATTCGCGAACGCCGACCAGGGCCAGGCCCACCTCTCCCCTAGGTGGTCTCAACCTGCCCTGTCGCTCCGCCATAAAGTACCAGTTGGGGGCCGTCAGGAACCCAGGCCCACCTCTACCGGGATGGAGCCACCTGTCCTTTTAGCCCCCTCACCAGAATCACTTGCGGGTACTCAACGAGCCGACCCGACTTTAGTCACCACATGTGTCATGTATATAAAGTATATAGTATATACCCGTGATCACCTCCCGAAGTGATCACGGCCCAGTAGTATAGCATGGCAGACGGACAAGAGTGTAGGGCCACTGATGGAACACTAGCATCCTATACTAAGCAGTAGGATAGCAGGTAAGGGTAACAACTGTAGCAACAATGACAGGCTATGCATCAGTATAGGATTAACCGAAAGCAGTAACATGCTACACTACTCTAATGCAAGCAGTATAGAGAAGGAATAGGCGATATCTGGTGATCAAGGGGGGGGCTTGCCTGATTGCTCTGGCAAGAAGGAGCGGCCGTCAACAGCGTAGCCGGTCGGGGCACCAGCAGCGGCGTCGGTCTCGTAGTCTACCGGAGAAGAGGGGGAAGAAACAATAAATATAATGCAAACATAAGCATGACAATGGAAGACATGTCAATGCGCGGTGCTAGGTGTGCCCTAACACGGTAGGCGGTGGTACTGGGAAAGGGGGGAAACATCCGGGAAAGTATTCCCGGTGTTTCGCGTTTTCGGACAGATGAACCGGAGGGGTAAAGTTGCGTGTTTGCTATGCTAGGAATGTGTGGCGGGCGTACGGGCTGCGTATCCGGATTCGTCTCATTGTTCTGAGCCACTTTCATGTACAAAGTTTTTCCATCCGAGCTACGGTTTAATTTATATTAATTTTAAAAGATTTAAATCATTTTTAGGATTTATTTAATTATTTTAAAACAACATTATCCAGAACAGTGCACGCTGACGTCAGCATGACGTCAGCAGTCAACAGAGGAGTTGACTGGTCAACTGACGTGTGGGTCCCGTTCGTCATTGACTGTTTAGTTAATTAGGATTTAGCTAACCTAATTACGGTTTAATTAAACTAACTAATTAATTAGGTTAACTAAACAGGATTAATTAAGTTAATTAACTTAGTTAATTAATTAATTAAATTTATTATTATTATTATTTATCTTTTTTTTTTAGAAAAGGGGGCGTGGGGCCCCCGTGTCATAGGCCCAGGGGAGCATATCGGGGCAGGCACGGCATACGGGTGCGGGTGCCTGGGCGTGGCCGTACCCAACCGGGCGCCGGACAAGGGAGCGCGCCGGCCGCGGCGAAGGTAGCAGGGCCCGCGGGTGGCTGGGCGCCGGCGGCCGGCGGGCGAGGCCAAGCGGGGGAGGAGCGGCGCGGGGCAGCAGTGTCGGGGGCGGTCGGCGCGACGACGGCGGTTGGCTGCAGCGGGCGGCGCCAGCAAAGGCAGGCGCGAGAGGGGGGCGGCGCCTGCGGGCACGCGTGGGGAAGGTCAGAGCGGGGCGGGCGAGCGACAATGAGTGTGGCGGACGCGGCGGCCTGGCTGCCGGCGACAACGGGCGCGGCCACACGCGGGAGAGCACACGCGGGCGTCGCCAAGTGAGCAGGAGGTAGCGGCGAGCGCGGCTCGCGCAGTGGGACGCGGATGCGGGCAAGGACGAGGCAGGGCGCCGACAGGGACGAGCGAGGGAGGCTGGCCGAACCATGAGTGGGCGCGGTAAGCGCGCGTGCGCACGGCGGAGGAGGCTGGAGCGGGGTGAGCAGCGGCAGTGGGATGCGCGGGCGAGCGGAGGTCGCCGGGGCGATCCGTGCGCGGGCGCGCACGGGCCGCGGCGAGCGCGTGGGAGACAGGGGAGAGAGTGGAGGGGCGCGGGGCGTGCTCACGGGGCCGGTAGGGGAGTGGCAGCGGGGCGCGAGGTGGTCGACGGGGACGACGGCGCGACGGAGAGGAGGCAGACCATCGGGGAGGAGGAGGCAGTCCGGCGAGGTGCGTCGGCGACGGACGGCGTCGGGCGGCGGGGATCAAGCGGCGCGGGCGCGGCTGGTCCTTGCCCCGATCTCGATCCAGATCGGGGGGAGGAGCGGGCGACGTGGGGGAAGTGGGAGTGGTCGTGGGTTAGGGTTTGGTGGTGGGGCAGGTTAGTAGCCCAGGGGGTTCGGCGCGGGTGGGCTGGCTCAGTGGCCTGCTGGCCGGCTGGGCCGTGGCCCAGTTGGCCGGGGGGTTCTTTCTCCTTATTTTCATATTTTTGTGTTCTTTTCTTTTCTGATTTTCTTTTAGTTACACATTAATTTTAGTTCAGGAAAATATAACAATAGCCCCTAAATTAATGTTCCAGAATAACCCACTGTCGTAAAAGGTTTTACCCCGAATTAAAATAGTTTAGCAATTTATAAAATACCAAAAGCATTTATATAATTGTTTTTGCTACGGTTTAAATCATTTTAGAGTATTTAACATTTTATAAAAAGTGTGGTTTCTCCGCCATAATTACCTATGCATTATTTGGCTCACTCCGAACATTTTAGTTTTATTATTTGAAAAAATTTATTGTTTGCCTTTAATTAAAATTTGAATTTGAATTGTTTTGAACTAATGCGAGATTATCAACAATAACCGAGGTGACGTGGCATCATTAGTAGAGGGTTACTGTAGCTTAATTATCCGGGCGTCACAATTCTCCTGCACTACAAGAAATCTCGTCCCAAGATTTAAGAGGGGAGTAAGGGGGAAGAATAGGTTACGAAATTCTAACGATTCTTCTCGATCTTGGCTGCTCTTCTTGAAGAGATCGATCAATTGCATTAATGTCTTCATTCCACTGCTTCAGGTCATCATTATGAAGTCGTCATCCTTTCTTCGGGGGTTCCATCGTACTTAGAAAAGAAATAGGAGGGTATTCCGGGAGAACGAACCTCTAGAAGGTTGACCATCGGGTCGATAACATCGGGGAAGGTGGCGGAAAGTAACTCTCGAATTGAAACTTAAGAAGATATCGAGAGTAAAGTAAGGAGGTATCATGGGATGTTTCAAGCAGGTAGGCAATCGTTCGATGCCTGAAACAAAGTGTTGAAGGGGTTTAGAGCAATGTGAATAAGCATTGCATCTGATACGAGTATAGAACAGTAGGCAGGTGGCCGTGAATTACATACAAAGTCAAGCGTGAGGAATAATCTTGGGAACAGGGGGTGTACAAGAGAGTCAGGTTTCGATCCTGTGGAACTGTGGGTTATGGGCCCACCATGTGGGGTTTTTTTATAGGAGCAGTGACATCTTGCACGGTCATGATAGCAAGGCATGTCATAGAGTACCCTGTCAGTTATGTCACCAACACGTTGGTACCAAGGGCGAGGGACGAAGAGAACCATTTTCCTGCTCGTTGAAACGAGGCGGACCAATAGGCAAAGTTCTCATCCATCGGTGGCTACCGAAATGTCATCAACAAAAGTAACATGGTCTACTGAGAGAGTGGTACAACGAGGTGCTCAACTAAGCAGGGATTTATCTCTGCTTAGCTAAGTCAGAATACAAGAAAGGTTAAACAAAACAATGGAAAGGAAAATATGATTATCAGAGTAAACAGAACAATGGAAAGGAAAATGTGTTTAAACACATATTTCAAGGGTATATCCTTCCCAAGGACAAGCAGAGCATGATATCCATGACAGGATATAATGTAGAAAACTCTTTAGGTAAGGGGAGAGAAATTTCATGACATTACCCATACAACGGTGTTTGGATAATTGAGCAGGAAACATTTAGCATTGGGCTTCAAATGTTCTTGTTGAAATTCGGAGTACCACAGACATGCTTCGAGATAGCATTGACATGGTCTTCGAACATGGTCGGACTTTGGATGCTCAAAGGATTCATCAGGAACAACTTATAGAATAAGTCTTACAATTTCTTCATGGAAGAATGGCTAACCTTGCTAAAAAGGAAACTATAACAATAGGTCCTCTGGCTAGGGGTGCTAAGCAAAGACACCACCTTACCGGGTTATGTAGAGACCAAGGTTATAACTCTTGGAAATATGTTCCAACCATCATATCTGACCGAGATTCAGATCTGATTGGTGTCAAGATAACTCAGACTCGGGATGCCTGAGAAGAAAGGTGCAACACAAATTGTCAAAACGACTTCGAAGATTCTCGGAGATGAACTATGGAAGCGAGTTCCGAACAAGGGTTCGTCATTAAATCAAGGAGAGGTGAGGAGATGACTGATTGACTCAGCGACAATCCATTGAGATTTCCAAAAGATGGATTTCCACAACTATGTGAACAAGGAGATAACATTAGCTAGATCGAATGACTTAATGATGTATGCTCGAGGAAAACATACATAGTTAAACATTGGTTGAAATGTGCACCCGAAATATAGGCTAGGTAGCACGATCAATGTTCGAATGATGATTCATTAAGCCATAGACGTAGAATGAAACTATAGACCAATAACTTCAAAGCAATAGGGTTGCTAGAAGTTTATAATTTACACATCACAGACCATTTGTCGGTATTTCGTTTAGGAACAACACGGGGACGAAGAAAGAATGGTGATGGTGAGAAGTATCACTGTACCAAGAATTCTTAAGAGGTGGAGTAATGCTCACGACATTCTTGACATCAAAGATGGTAATACTCCACGGTAGAACATACATAGGTTGGATAGCAGGGAAATCAAGATACAACACAAAATACGAACAAGTTTGTGTTGGGGGGGAGGCAAGAATGTTGTCGATGATAACACAATTCATCGAGGGGCAAGGATGGTGTTTCTCATCCTGAATTTCGACACACAACTTGGAAGAAGTCAAATTGTTGACAATGATCACGACAAATTTGTCGAGAGGTTTTCAAGAAGATGCAATTGATCGACGATGACATCAAGTCAAAGGAGTGATGAAAGCGAAAGGTTATTGGAACCACGGGTAGGACACAAACTCGGAATCAAGTATTGTTATTCAAAGCGAAATGATATGATGAGGAAGATCAACGTAAGCTTAGCTCATCGTCAAAAATTGTGCTCCGGGAAGAAGGACCAAGTAGCACAGTTAAAATTTAGCACGACAATGATATAGCCGATAAGGCTAGGAATGACTTGAAGGATTATTAAACTCATAGCAACAAGAATTACTTAGAGTTATTGAATCGGAGTGCGGAATCGATTCACTTATCGCTGTTCTCGAGTGACTAATAACTCAGAACCTGGGGGGATCTGTGATCGGTGAGAAGCAATACTAGATGAAGACTTGCAGGAAGCAACACAGTTCTCGAGATACCAGAGGTTAATACTCGATGATAGATTAAAGTAAAGGTTGGACAGGTGCAATGATCTGCAGAGGACAAGTGGTTTAACTTGTCTGAGAAATTGAATCAAGGGGAACAGTATGGTCAGAAACACATTTGTAAATGATCAAACCACGGATACAAGAACTTATAACAAGGGGGTAACTATTTTACGAGAAGCTTTCATGATAAGATTTACATCGTGTCCATGGGCATGAACACAAAGTTCAAGGTCGACTCCCACTTCTCTAATGCATAACCTTTCATTCACTTCTCGCCTTCAACGAAGTTGTGCTGAAATTTTATCTGACATATCAACAGTAGAGTATGACCCGTAGTAGTTTCCGGGTTCACACAGATTAGAAAAAAGGCATAGGTTCAACCCATCAGGGTCTCTTAGGAACATATGCCACAAACTTCAGGAGTAAATAACACAAGCTCGAAAGCAGAGCATGGTTGGTCAATCAGAGGATAGGATTTACCAATGGAGAAAGAACTTCCAAAGTGATTGGATATGAAGGACGCTATCGGATAAAATCCCACAAAGGATCCGGTGCTCCTCAAGGGATCTGATGTGAGCATTGGTACTCAATCAGAGGAAGATACAATGCAAGGAGATCAAATTATAGAAACAACCGACTAATTCAATCAAATGCAAAGGAATTATGTTTTCCAAATTAAGAGATCAGAAGCAATGTTCTGATTAGGGATGGATAAGTTGAATAGCCTTAGGGGTACAATCGACGACAATTGGATTGGTTGAGAACCAGCTCATGTTTAAAATGACGTCTGAGCCGGAAAGATAATTTAAAAGGATCAACAGATGATTGTGTGCATTCGCACTCATGTTGAATCAAAAGGATCAAAATGACGGCGCCTAAGGATACTAACGAATATTGCCAGACATATGGAAAGCCTCCATCATGCAAGCAACAAGTATTGCAGAGCAATAAGCTACTAAGGATTTTTGGAGGATCGAATAGTATTTCGAAGACCATTGTGAAACACATGAACAACTGGGGGATGAGCGGATACTCGATAAGTGCGAGAATTATCCGTAGGGGTATTCAGGTGACAAAGAACAGCAAGGCAGTAAGCTCAAAGGATTATCGAAACAACGACGAGTATTTTGGGGTATCTTGCAATAACAAGACCAACTGGGGATGAATGTAAGAACAACAACTGCAAGTAGTTATCCATAAGGGTTGACGGTGGAAGGGGAATTGCAAATGCGATGAACACAAGTTCTCGGGTTAACAGCGGAGAGTATCTTCAGGGTCTTCACGTGCAGCAGACGATCATCAGTAATAAGGGGCTCTCCGGGTGAAAGTGATAACGAGATCCTAATGTTAGATTTAGCAAATATCATTTAACCCGAATAGAAGAGATGTCAGAGTCCCAGAGTATAGGTTGAGGAATAAAAGATCCTACTACCACCCAATGGTGACGTGGGCCCGTAAGCCACACAGTCATGTTATTAAAAGTTTTTCAATGACTAGACTCGACTTCGGCCAAGGAGTTGGAAAGGGGGATTCCTACAGGCAGTTGGCTCTGATACCAACTTGTGACGCCCCCGATTTGACCGTACACTAATCATGCACGCAAACGTGCACGATCAAGATCAGGGACTCACGGGAAGATATCACAACACAACTCTAAAACATAAATAAGTCATACAAGCATCATAATACAAGCCAGGGGCCTCGAGGGCTCGAATACAAGTACTCGATCATAGACGAGTTAGCGGAAGCAACAATATCTGAGTACAGACATAAGTTAAACAAGTTGCCATAAGATGGCTAGCACAAAAGTAGCAACGATCGAAAAGGCACAGGCCTCCTGCCTGGGATCCTCCTAACTACTCCTGGTCGTCGCCAGCGGGCTGCACGTAGTAGTAGGCACCTCCGGTGTAGTAGGAGTCATCGTCGACGGTGGCGTCTGGCTCCTGGGCCCCAGCATCTGGTTGCGACAACCAGGTAGAAAGGAAAGGGGGAAAAGAGGGAGAAAAGCAACCGTGAGTACTCATCCAAAGTACTCGCAAGCAAGGAGATACACTACATATGCATGGGTATATGTGTAAAGGACCATATCGGTGGACTGAACTACAGAATGCCAGAATAAGAGGGGGATAGCTAATCCTGTCGAAGACTACGCTTCTGGCCACCTCCATCTTGCAGCATGTAGGAGAGAGTAGATGGTAAGTTCACCAAGTAGCATCGTATAGCATAATCCTACCCGGCGATCACCGGGTTGTATCTGGCACTTGGAAGGGTGTGTTTTATTAAGTACCCGGTTCTAGTTGTCATAAGGTCAAGGTACAACTCCGGGTCGTCCTTTTACCGAGGGACACGGCTATTCGAATAGATAAACTTCCCTGCAGGGGTGCACCACATAACCCAACACGCTCGATCCCATTTGGCCGGACACACTTTTCTGGGTCATGCCCGGCCTCGGAAGATCAACACGTCGCAGCCCCACCTAGGCTCAACAGAGAGGTCAGCACGCCGGTCTAAACCCTATGCGCGCAGGGGTCTGGGACCATCGCCCATTGCACACCTGCATGTTGCGTACGCGGCCGGAAGCAGACCTAGCCCCCTTAATACAAGCGCGAGCTTACGGTCCAATGCGGCGCGCGCCACTCAGTCGCTGATGTCAAGAAGAGCTTCGGCTGATTCCACGACGTCGAGTGCCCATAACTGTTCCCGCGTAGTTGGTTAGTGCGTATAGACCAAATGGCCAGACTCAGATCAAATACCAAGATCTCGTTAAGCGTGTTAAGTATCCGCGAACGCCGACCAGGGCCAGGCCCACCTCTTCCCTAGGTGGGCTCAACCTGCCCTGTCGCTCCGCCATAAAGTAACAGTTGGGGGCCGTCAGGAACCCAGGCCCACCTCTACCGGGATGGAGCCACCTGTCCTTTCAGCCCCCTCACCAGAATCACTTGCGGGTACTCAACGAGCCGACCCGACTTTAGTCACCACATGTGTCATGTATATAAAGTATATAGTATATACCCGTGATCACCTCCCGAAGTGATCACGGCCCAGTAGTATAGCATGGCAGACGGATAAGAGTGTAGGGCCACTGATGGAACACTAGCATCCTATACTAAGCAGTAGGATAGCAGGTAAGGGTAACAACTGTAGCAACAATGACAGGCTATGCATCAGTATAGGATTAACCGAAAGCAGTAACATGCTACACTACTCTAATGCAAGCAGTATAGAGAAGGAATAGGCGATATCTGGTGATCAAGGGGGGGCTTGCCTGATTGCTCTGGCAAGAAGGAGGGGCCGTCAACAGCGTAGTCGGTCGGGGCACCAGCAGCGGCGCCGGTCTCGTAGTCTACCGGAGAAGAGGGGGAAGAAACAATAAATATAATGCAAACATAAGCATGACGATGGAAGACATGTCAATGCGCGGTGCTAGGTGTGCCCTAACACGGTAGGCGGTGGTACTGGGAAAGGGGGGAAACATCCGGGAAAGTATTCCCGGTGTTTCGCGTTTTCGGACAGATGAACCGGAGGGGTAAAGTTGCGTGTTTGCTATGCTAGGGATGTGTGGCGGGCGTACGGGCTGCGTATCCGGATTCGTCTCGTTGTTCTGAGCAACTTTCATGTACAAAGTTTTTCCATCCGAGCTACGGTTTAATTTATATTAATTTTAAAAGATTTAAATCATTTTTAGGATTTATTTAATTATTTTAAAACAACATTATCCAGAACAGTGCACGCTGATGTCAGCATGACGTCAGCAGTCAACAGAGGAGTTGACTGGTCAACTGACGTGTGGGTCCCGTTCGTCATTGACTGTTTAGTTAATTAGGATTTAGCTAACCTAATTACGGTTTAATTAAACTAACTAATTAATTAGGTTAACTAAACAGGATTAATTAAGTTAATTAACTTAGTTAATTAATTAATTAAATTTATTATTATTATTATTTATCTTTTTTTTAGAAAAGGGGGCGTGGGGCCCCCGTGTCATAGGCCCAGGGGGGCATATCGGGGCAGGCACGACATACGGGTGCGGGTGCCTGGGCTTGGCCGTACCCAACCGGGCGCCGGACAGGGGAGGGCGCCGGCCGCGGCGAAGGTAGCAGGGCCCGCGGGTGGCTGGGCGCCGGCGGCCGGCGGGCGTGGCCAAGCGGGGGAGGAGCGGCGCGGGGCAGCAATGGCGGGGGCGGTCGGCGCGACGGCGGCGGTTGGCTGCAGTGGGCGGCGCCAGCAAAGGCAGGCGCGAGATGGGGGGCAGCGCCTGCGGGCGCGCGGGGAAGGTCAGTGCGGGGCGGGCGAGCGACCATGAGTGCGGCGGACGCAGCGGCCTGGCTGCCGGCGACAACGGGCGTGGCCACACGCGGGCGTCGCCAGGCGAGCAGGAGGTAGCGGCGGGCGCGGCTCGCGCGGTGGGATGCGGATGCGGGCAAGGACGAGGCAGGGCGCCGGCAGGGACGAGCGAGGGAGGCTGGCCGAACCACGAGTGGGCGCGGTGAGCGCGCGTGCGCACGGCGGAGGAGGCTGGAGCGAGGTAAGCAGCGGCAGTGGGATGCGCGGGCGAGCGGAGGTCGCCGGGGCGATCCGTGCGCGGGCGCGCACGGGCCGCGGCGAGCGTGTGGGAGACAGGGAGAGAGTGGAGGGGCGCCGGGCGTGCTCACGGGGCCGGTAGGGGAGTGGCAGCGGGGCGCGAGGTGGTCGACGGGGACGACGGCGACGGCATGACGGAGAGGAGGCAGACCATCGGGGAGGAGGAGGCAGTCCGGCGAGGTGCGTCGGCGACGGACGGCGTCGGGCGGCGGGGATCAAGCGGCGCGGGCGCGGCTGGTCCTTGCCCCGATCTCGATCCAGATCGGGGGGAGGAGCGGGCGACGTTGGGGGGAGTGGGAGTGGTCGTGGGTTAGGGTTTGGTGGTGGGCAGGTTAGTAGCCCAGGGGGGCTCGGCGCGGGTGGGCTGGCTTAGTGGCCTGCTGGCCGGCTGGGCCGTTTGGCCCTGTTGGCCACGAGGGGTTCTTTCTTCTTATTTTCATATTTTTGTGTTCTTTTCTTTTCTGATTTTTTTAGTTACACATTAATTTTAGTTCAGGAAAATATAACAATAGCCCCTAAATTAATGTTCCAGAATAACCCACTGTCGTAAAAGGTTTTACCCCGAATTAAAATAGTTTAGCAATTTATAAAATACCAAAAGCATTTATATAATTGTTTTTGCTACGGTTTAAATCATTTTAGAGTATTTAACATTTTATAAAAAGTGTGGTTTCTCTGCCATAATTACCTATGCATTATTTGGCTCACTCCGAACATTTTAGTTTTAATATTTGAAAATTTTTATTGTTTGCCTTTAATTAAAATTTGAATTTGAATCGTTTTGAACTAATGCGAGATTATCAACAATAACCGAGGTGACGTGGCATCATTAGTAGAGGGTTACTGTAGCTTAATTATCGGGCGTCACAGTTGTTGATTCTCCTTCCTCCTGGACACAGGCAGCTAAATCCACAATTGACATTCGTTGCTTGCACGTGTCTTTGAAATTCTGAATAAACCGGGCTCTTAACTCGGCCCATGATCCGATGGAGTTAGCTGGCAAGTTCTTCAGCCAAGTGCGAGATGTTCCTTCCAACATCATGGTGAAGTATTTAGCACATGCCGCATCATCTACGTCCAGCATCTCCATCGCCATCTCATAACTCTCAACCCATGCCTCGGGGGATAAATCGGCAGTGTAATTTGGCACTTTACGTGGGCCCTTGAAATCCTTGGGCATCCGCACATTGCGTAATGCTGGGATGAAACACGGTACCCCCAAAGAACTGGAGGTCACTCCTGGTTCCACCGAAGTTGTTGGACGAACCGGAGTAAGCTGACGGGCCGCGTTCTGTGCTGCTAACTCAGCCTCCCAACGTGCCCTAGCACGGTCCACCACATCCTGAGCATCAACACCGCCACCCGCCGGTTTATGGCCTCGAGGCGGATTACGGTTCCACGCACTGCTAGACACAGCCGGTTCATCAATATGCCTGCTGTAGCTCTGGCTTGGGCGGGGGGTGGAATGAATCCTCTCGCGACTGTACGAATAGGCCTGCTGCTGAGTCAAGGTTGTCTGAAGAAGCTCCCTAGCCCGTCGTGTCTCCACCGCTACAGGGGATTCACCATCGACTGGGAGGGCTGCCAATCGTGAAGCGGCCGCGACTATGTTATCCAAGGGGTTGGAGTAATGACCCAGAGGTGTGGGCACATGCTGGGATGGCATATTCTGAGGAGGCGGATCCATTGTGCGTGGCTGAACCGACGTCCCTGTTCCAGGTGCCTCGACCCGGTTTACCACTGGCTGGTTGCTGGTTCCTGCTCCTGGCGTGTTGAAGAGATTCCTGGCTTCGTAAACCGGAGGCAGGTGAGATCGGTACCTCCTCCTCATGACATCATTCGATGCGTTTTGATCCAACATAAGCCGATAGGCCTGTGCATCTAACTCGGCCTGCTTTGCCGTCATCCTGGCGTTTTCAGCGGCCAGGTCTGTTTTGGCTTGGGCTATTTGATCCTTTACCTTTGCCGCTTCTGCGTTGTGCCGCTCCTGATCCGCCGGGTTGACTTCAGCCGCTAGCAGTGCTGCCAGGGTGTCGAATAAATCGGACAAAACCTGAGCCGGCGGTGGCACAGAGCCTCTTGCCCCAGCTGTCGTCGCTGCTGCTGAACCGGAGATCATTGCCGCGGTGGTCGAAGATTGTGGCGATGACTGTGTATCGGCCATGAAGATCGCAACCCGGCTTGGCGGATCAAGGGAGTCCGGAATACTGTCGCCATCGGAACAACCACCAAACCGGCCATCCTGCAGCTGGTACTCGGTCTCTCCAGTAGATGACTCGTCACCGGAGTAAACGACGGTTTCACCATCATATTCCGATCTATCCTCAGATTCCACTCCGTGGATGACTCCCACGAAGGCACGCTTCTTGGCATGCTTAACCCAGGCAGATCTCGCACGCTGAGCCGTTTCGATGATGTCGGTGCAGATGTCCGGCTCAGGTCCCGGTTCGCCAATCTTGCCAACGAATACGTGAATGCCGCCAAAGGGGACCCGGTACCCGTACTCAATTGAGCCGGACTCGGGGCCCCAGCCTGCGTCGTCGATGTAGAGCTTGCCGCGACGACTCTTGGTCATCCGGCCCACAGCGTATCCCTTGAGTCCTTCAAAACTGCCCTCTAAGAACTTGAAACCATCGTGCGATAGCCCCACGGTGGGCGCCAACTGTCGTGGTTTTGTCACGGCAGATGTCCTAGGGAAAGGACTTAGTCGTGGAGCCATCGTGACTGGTTAACTTAAAGGGGTTAAAGCGGACGAAGGACGCAGAGAGTTTATACTGGTTCGGCCCCTTGCGGTGAAGGTAAAGGCCTAATCCAGTTGTTTGTGGAATTGTTAGGGTTTCAATGACCAGGGAGCGAATTCGCTATGCCTGGCTCTCGAGTTGTTGTTTTCTGTCCCTAAACCGCCGCCGGGTCATCCCCTTATATACATGGGTTGACGCCCGTCGGTTTGCAGGATCCCGAGGCCGGCTCATAAACGTGTCCGCCCCGGTCTCTACTCTTTCTATCTTACAACACAAGCTTACATATCAATGTCGGTTTATGTCTACAGGCCTTAATCCGCCTTTGGGCCCTGGGCCTTCATAAAGCGCCATCGTCTTTGTCTTCTTGGGCTTCAAATATAGACAACTTGTTATGGGGATAACCTGGCCTCTCCTGGACGGTTTATACCCGGTAGTAATATCCCCAACATTAGGTGTATGACCATAGAAGGTTTTATTCATGTAAATAGAACAACAATTATTCTCTGACTTAAATGAATAATCGTATTGCAATAAACATGATCCAATCATATTCATTCTCAACGCAAACACCAAATAACATTTATTTAGGTTCAACACTAATCCCGAAGGTAGAGGGAGTATGTGATGGTGATCTTATCAACCTTGGAATCACTTCCAACACACATCCTCACCTCGTCCTCAACTAGTCTCTGTTCATTTTTGTAACTCCTGTTTCGAGTTACTGATCTTAGCAACTGAACCGGTATCAAATACCCAGGGCTACTATGAACACTAGTAAAGTACACATCAATAACATGCATATCAAATATACCTTTGTTCACTTTGCCATCCTTCTTATCCGCCAAGTATTTGGGGCAGTTCCGCTTCCAGTGACCATTTCCTTTGCAGTAGAAGCACTCAGTTTCAGGCTTGGGTCTAGCTTTGGGCTTCTTCATGGGAGCGGCAACTTGTTTGCTGTTCTTCTTGAAGTTCCCTTTCTGTCCCTTGCCCTTTTCTTGAAACTAGTGGTTTTGTTAACCATCAACACTTGATGCTCTTTCTTGATTTCTACCTTCGTCAATTTCAGCATCGTGAAGAGCTTGGAAATTGTTTTCGTCATCCCTTGCATATTATAGTTCATCACGAAGTTCTAGTAGCTTGGTGTTAGTGACTAGAGAACTCTGTCAATCACTATCTTATCTGGAAGATTAACTCCCACTTGATTCAAGCGATTGTAGTACCCAGACATTCTGAGTACATGCTCACTGACTGAGCTATTATCCTCCATCTTGTAGACAAAGTACTTGTCAGAGGTCTCATACCTCTCGACATGGGCATGAGTCTGAAATACTAATTTCAACTCTTGGAACATCTCATATGCTCCATGGCGTTTAAAACGTTTTTGAAGTCCCGGTTCTAAGCCGTAAAGCATGGCGCACTAAACTATCAAGTAGTCATCATACCGATCTTGTCAAACGTTCATAACGTCTGCGTCTGCTCCTGCAATAGGTATGTCACCTAGCGGTGCATCAAGGACATAATTCTTCTGTGTAGCAATGAGGATAATCCTCAGATCATGGACCCAGTCCGCATCATTGCTACTATCATCTTTCCACTTTTCTCTAGGAACATATCAAATATATATAGAAGCTATATCGTGAGCTATTGATCTACAATATAGATATGCAAATACTATCAGGACTAAGTTCATGATAAATTAAGTTTAGTTAATCAAATTACTTAAGAACTTCCACTTAAATAGACATCCCTCAAGTCATCTAAGTGATACGTGATCCAAATCAACTAACCCATGTCCGATCATCACGTGAGATGGGGTAGTCATCAATGGTGAACATCTCTATGTTGATCATATCTACTATATGATTCACGTTCAACCTTTCGGTATCCAGTGTTTCGAGGCCATGTTTGTACATGCTAGGCTCGTCAAGTTTAACCCAAGTATTCCGCATGTGCAAAACTGTGTTGCACTCGTTGTATGTGAACGTAGAGTCTATCACACCCGATCATCACGTGGTGTCTCAACACGACGGACTGTAGCAATGGTGCATACTCAGGGAGAACACTTTTACCTTGAAATTTAGTGAAGGGATCATCTTATAATGCTACCGCTGTACTAAGCAAAATAAGATGCATAAAAGATAAACATCACATGCAATCAAAATATGTGACATGATATGGCCATCATCATCTCGTGCTTTTGATCTCCATCTCCAAAGCATCGTCATGATCTCCATCATCACCGGCTCGACACCTTGATCTCCATCGTAGCGCCGTGGTCGTCTCGCCAACTATTGCTTCTACAACTATCGCTAACGCATAGTGATAAAGTAAAGCAATTATATGGCGTTTGCATTTCATACAATAAAGAGACAATCATACGGCTCCTGCCGGTTGCCTGATATCTTACAAAACATGATCATCTCATACAATAACGTATATCACATCATGTCTTGACCATATCACATCACAACATACCCTACAAAAACAAGTTAGACGTCCTCTACTTTGTTGTTGCAAGTTTTACGTTGCTGCTACGGGTTTCTAGCAAGAACCGTTCTTGCCTACGCATAAAACCACAACGGTGTTTCGTCAAGTTTGATTTTTTAACTTTCTTCAAGGACCGACCACAGTCAAATTCGATTCAACTAAAGTAGGAGAAATAGACACCCGCTAGCCACCTTTATGCAAAACTAGTTGCATGTCAGTCGGTCGAGCCGGTCTCATGTGCGTGGACATGTAAGGTTGGTCCAGGCCGCTTCATCCCACAATACCGCAGAATCAAAATAAGACGTTGGTGGTAAGCAGTATGACTAACACCGCCCACAACTCTTTGTGTTTACTCGTGCATATCATCTATGCATAGACCTGACTCGGATGCCACTGTTGGGAAACGTTGCATGGGAAACAAAAAAAAATTCTACGCACACCCAAAGATCTATCCATGGAGATGCATAGAAACGAGGGGAAGAGTGCGTCTACATACCCTCGTAGACCGTAAGCGGAAGCGTTTCACAACGCGGTTGATGTAGTCGAACTTTCTTCGCGCTCCAACTGATCTAGTACCGAACGCACAGCACCTTCGCGTTCTGCACACGTTCAGCTCGGTGACGTCCTCCGCCTTCTTGATCCAGCAAGACGGCGAGGTAGTAGATGAGTTCCGGTAGCACGACGTCATGGCGACGGTGATGGTGAAGTGATCTCCGCAGGGCTTCGCCTAAGCATTACGAAAATATGACCGAGGGAGTAAATAGTGGACGGGGGTGCCGCACACGGCTAAGACAATGTTGTATCCTTGTGTGGCGCCCCCTACCCATGTATATATAGGTGGGAGGGGAGGAGGCAGCCCCTAGGGCGCCCCAAGAGACCTGGCGGCGGCCCTAGGGCTGCTGCCTTGCCCTGCGCCCCCCCTTTCCTTGTAAGAAGAATGGGGAAGGAAAGAGGCGGGAGGGAAGGAAGGGAGATTCCTACTCCACACTTTCCTTTCCCTACCCTCTTTCCTTCTCCTCCTCATAGGGCCGGCCTGTATGGGGCGCTGGTGTGTTCCCTCTCTTGGCCCATAAGGCCCATATCTTTGCCGGGGGTGCCCGAAACTCCTTTCCGGTGACCCGATAAGTACCCGATACCCTCCGAAACACTTCCGGTGTCCGAATACCATCGTCCTATATATCAATCTTTACCTCTCGACCATTTAGAGACTCCTCATCATGTCCGTGATCTCATCCGGGACTCCGAACAGCATTCGGTCACCAAATCACATAACTCATATAATACTATATCGTCAACGAACGTTAAGTGTGTGGACCCTACGGGTTCGAGAACTATGTAGACATGACCGAGACACCTCTCCGGTCAATAACCAATAGAGGACCTGGGTGCCCATATTGTCTCCTACATATTCTACGAAGATCTTTATCGGTCGAATCGTTATGGCAACATACGTAATTCCCTTTGTCTATCGGTATGTTACTTGCCCGAGATTCAATCGCCGGTATCTTCATACCTAGTTCAGTTTCGTTACCGGCAAGTCTCTTTACTTGTTCCGTAATACATCACCTCGTGACCAACTCCTTAGTTGTTTGCTTGCAAGCTTATGACGTGTATTACCGAGAGGGCCCAGAGATACCTCTCCGATACTCGGAGCGACAAATCCTAATCTCGATCTATGCCAACTCAACAAACACCTTCAGAGATACCTGTAGAGCATCTTTATAATCACCCAGTTACGTTGTGACGTTTGATAGCACATAAGGCATTCCTCCGGTATTCGGTAGTTGCATAATCTCATAGTCGAAGGAATATGTATTTGACATGAAGAAAGCAATAGCAATAAAACTGAACGAGCATTATGCTAAGCTAACGGATGGGTCTTGTCCATCACATCATTCTCCTAATGATGTGATCCCTTTATCAAATGACAACTCATATCAATGGTTAGGAAACCTTAACCATCTTTGATCAACGAGCTAGTCTAGTAGAGGCTCACTAGGGACACAGTGTTTGTTTATGTATTCACACATGTATTAAGGTTTCCGATCAATACAATTCTAGCATGAATAATAAACCCTTATCATGAATAAGGAAATATAAAATAACAACTTTATTATTGCCTCTAGGGGATATTTCCTTCAACGATACCATCGCTCCGGAGAGCGGTACTACCGCGGCCCTATAAGGACTACATAGAAAGATCCCAAGCAGTACTCCTGACAGTAGGCTATCAAGAAATAGATGGCATTGTCGTACTAGTGCCTCCCTAGTACCGGGGCCAAGTCAGGGGAGATTGAGCCCCCTCAGAACTTGGACCGGCACTATGTCCGATAGTTCCGCTCCAACACGGGAGCGGTACTTCCAGAGTAAACAGCGGTAGTGCGGCTCTAGCACCACATCAAAGACAGAGGGGGGAAGAGGTAATAGGTTCGATACTTTGTTCGGTAGTACTGCTTCCCTGGTTACTACCGGCTTGACTTTTAGGTAGCGGTAGTACTGCTCCCTCAGTCGCTACCAACCTCGGTACTACCGGGTAGGAAAAATCTAGAAGCAACAGAAGTAGACAGAGAACTCCTCGAATGTTTGGCAGGTTAGGGCATATCCAACGCTGACCGCAAATTTGCTCCCGCAACCATCCGCTGACAGGGGGGCAGTCCACGTACATGGATGTCGGAGCCCACCATCCAACGCTGCCTGCATACATTTCAAGCCGGGCTTCAACTTAGTGGGCGAAATTCATGCAAACCAACTGATATTCATCAAAGTCCAAAAAGTATATAGAACAAATCATCCATACATAGCATGCAAATTAGTCTAATACAACAATTTCTTAAGTTAGATGTCCAACAAGTTTTTCAACGGATCATGTCATCCCATACATACTGCCCTTTTAGCTTCATCCAACAGTGTGTATATGTAAATAGCTGTCCCTCTGTCCTATGGTACATCACGACAGTGTGTACGGGATACACAATGTGTAGAGCAACATTGAGTGAATGAATAATTCAATCAACAAGTTAAGGAAGCAGAAGAAAAACTTACAATCTCCTCCTCTGTCGCGTGCAATGGCCACCTTGCATCCAGGTGATCAACTACATGACAAAACTTGGTGACGATGGTCTGGATGGCATACCATCGATACGATAACGACCTCACATTACGATCATGGATGATGTGCATATTGTAGGGCGCAATGTGGTGGCCTCCATGGAGGTCGCCGACAGGGTGGCGGGGTGTACCTGAGTACAAACAGCTCAGGGTGGACAGCACCGCGGTAAAAGGCGAGCAGGCGCGTCGGTGCTGGTTGCAAACGTCCAACAATGCCTGTGTGGCGGCCGAAGAGGTACATCGGCGATGACGGAGGTGGAGGGTGCGGATGCAAAGCAAGCAGGAGAAGTGGCAGAGTGGAAGAAAATGGGGCCGGGAGGGCTGATTTAGTGGATCTGGGGTGTCAATGTCCAACTTGTCTGCTGCCTGGACTCCTGCAAGCCCCCCCCCTTTGTCTCCACTTTGCCGGAGAAAGTGCGTCCGGATCGATACAGGCCCATGTTGGATGGCTTCTGCGGTCCGGATGTATGCGGGTGGTTTGAGGGTCGGCGTTGGAGATGCCGTTATGTGGGTGCAATTTGGTTTTATGTACGTGTTCGATTTCAACCATACCTTCCAACGCAAACCCCCCTCTTAATAGTACGATTTTCTTGTAACTCAGGAGAAAATAATCGTTGGAACATTGTATTTGACCTTTTTTCTTTCAGAGAACTTAACATTGTTGTTGTTGTTGTTGTTGTTCACAAACGTATTTTAAAAGTTTATTAGTAACCCATTATTTATGAGTAAATATTTTGCACAACACACAATTAGTAAATATCTCGCTTATTGCAATGTGGATGTAGTGGTCAACTAATAATGCTCACGTGAAGTGGGCTAGCCCAACAATGTTCTTTCCTGCGATTTTGTGAACCTTCCACCAGCGGTTTAGGAAGGCCACTCATATTTGGCGTGTAGGTCGCTAAATAGCAAGCTGGGGCGTACCCCCTACAACGTCATCTCCTTTTTGGGCCGGCCCAGTTCAGGATTCCTTCCCCTCCGGTTTTGGAAAGGTTCTAGAACCTTCTCAGAACCTTTTTTTTTTGCTACTTTGTTTTTCTTCCGGTTTTTGTTTCTTTTCCTTTTCCCTTTTTTTATTTACGATTATTTCCATCTTTCTTTTTCCTTTATCTTCATTGTTCTGTTTTTTCGTTTCCTTTTCTTTATTTTCCTTTTCCCTTTTCCATTTTGTGGCCATCTCTCAAATTTTTAAACATATTTTCCCAAATTATGAACAGTTTTCGAACTCATGGACATTTTGTAAAATCGTGAACAACTACCAGATTCACGTTTACAAATTCGCGAACAATTTTTGAATTGATGAACATTTTTTTATGAATTCGAAACATATTTCAAAAAAATTGAACATCTGTCTGAAAACATGAATATTTTATTTGAATCAGTGAACATTTTTTGAATCAACGCGCATTTTTTGGAAATTGGGGGAACAATTTTTGTAATTCACGAACCTCTTTTATTTTGACAAACTTTTTTGAAATTGATGGACATTTTCCGAATGCTTGAATTTTTTAGCAGTAAACTTTTTTGAATCGATGAACTTTTTTTGTAATTCATAAACATTTTTTGAATTTTCTGATCATTTTTACAAATTCATGATTTTTTTTGAATTTGCAAACATTGTTTCAATTTCGTAACTTTTGTCAATACACGAGCATTTTTTCAAAATCATGAAAAACTTTTTATTTTCGAACTTTTTCTCAAATGCATGGTTTTTTTAAATACGCGAACATTTTTTGTGAAATCACAAACATTTTTTGAATCCGCGAACATTTTACTATTTCTTGGACTTTTTTTCTTCCCAAATGCACAATTTTTAAACTTTCAGAACAATTTCTAATCCCAAATTATTTATAATAGGAAAAACACAGAAAGAAAAAAAAAGTAAAAAAGCTCAAAATTTTGAAAATAGAGGGCCCCACTAATGGGCCGGCCGAGCTTGCTTGGGGAGAGGGGTGCGCACTGCGGCTGCTCTGAGCGCGCACCACCGCGCCTAATAGGTGCTCCCGTTTAGGAACTACCTGTCTGGTTTTTTTAGGAAGGCTATCATGGCTAGCTTTATTAAAATTAAAACACGGTTACATCGTCTACGAGCTTACCGACAACAATGTCAGGGGGCTCGTTTAACCAACTAAAAGAAGACTTATTACAATAGCTATGATTTGCTAGCACGTAAGCCACTTGATTACAAGAGCGAAGACAATGCTTGAAAGTGACCTTCCCGATCATAGTACCTATATCCACACACTCTGCAAATAAAGCTGTTGCTTCATCCCACCATCTCGTGTGACCGGTACAGAAGTTAATGACTTCGAGTGAATCTGGTTACTGGAAATGTTTGGTCTGGTTTTACTTTATTTCCTGTTTTCTGTTTTCTCTATCGATTTTATACCGTTTTCTCTATTTTACTTTTTATAAGTGCATGTTGACATTTTTTAAGTACACAGAACTGTTTCGAGCACACGTGAAACATTTTGCACATTTTTCAAATGCACTTGGAATTTTTTAAAATACAGGGTGGACATATTTTAACACACGTTGAGCGTTTTCAAATATATGTCAAAATTTTCTATAAATATACTGTGAACATTTTTTTTACATATCAAATGCCTTTAAGATAAATGTGCACAATTTTTTCATACATGTGAACATGTCTTAAATACACAAAGACCTTTTTATGAAAAAACAAGGATGATTTTTTAAACACACGATGAACATTTTATAAATCTATAACTACTAGTAAAGGGATTAATGCTTCTATACGTCCGCCATCAAATTACGCTTGAAGTCAGCAAGCATCAATACCACCCAGAAGTAGCAAAAAACGATTCATTTTGTTCCTTAAAGTTGTTAGCCATCGCAAGCACCCGACCGCTGAAGCCTTACTCTTCCACCTCAGAGACCCGAGTTTGATCCCACCTTCTCCTCTTTTTTCTACGTTTTCTCCCTGATTTCAGGTTAGCTCTAAGATAGAGCTGTCTTGCCAAAGTCCCATCTTAGCAGATGGGCTGCACAATGTTTCAATTTCGGCCAAGCTACTTTATTTTTAACCTTTCTCTTTTTTAGCAGATTCAAGTACTTTTCGAAATATTTATATCTTTTAAATCGTAACTCTAAATTTAGAATGTTATATATGGAAATCTCTCAAAAAATGTGTAGATTCCAAATATGATATTATCTTGCATTTAGTCATTTCTAAAATTATGTTTATGTTGCACCCTTCATTAGTACTTCTCTTTATATGAAAATGTCTATTCGTTATGCATGTGCTTACAGATTGATTGTTTTCGTGGATATATCTAATATGTTTGCAACCAAATTAAGTCTTAACTTGGATTACAGTTGCAAACATATATATCAGTAAGACAAAAATAAGCTCTAATGCACCGAATATCCAATTCTGAGCCCGGGCTCATCTGCACCCGGTTAAGAAATAATTCATAAAAAAATCAAATGGTAGATAACTTGGTGCGTGAGGTGCGCTCCAAATTTCAGAGCATTTGGACATTTGAGTAGCTCTCAGCAAAAAAGGCAAATTGGATCAAAGCAGTATACGAACAGTAGACTATTTAACAGAACCCAAATTTGTTTTTTTTTCCGGGAGCTACTCAGAAGTCCAAATGATTTGAAATTTGGACCGAACATCACTCACCAAATTATCTACCATGCCAAAAAAATTGGATTTTTTTTTGAATTTTTCTAGTATTTATTTTGATTTTTTTTATTCAGCACATGTGCAGATGCTCCTGGAAGCCAAAATGCCTCACTCCTTATGCACTTGCTATCATTGAGTACTAAAGTGTACTTTGCTATTTTCAGCCAAATCATGATTTGTTGGGTAACATAGATGGGGAACGCAACAAGGACGTGAATTGATACTGGTTATGTTTATGCACAACACCAGTTATCATGTTGTTTATCGTATGACACCATGAAAGATTTCAAGTGATTTGTTGGTGTTGTTGAGTGTGTACAAGGGAGTATAATGATATTTTTTAAGATACATAACTAAATACACGTTGAGAATTTCTATAGAATAGTAAAATAAAAAAGTATATATTTAAGGGTTTTTCAAAATATATATAAAAAGAGGGAAACAAAAAGTCAAAAAGGTAAAAATAAAGCCTATGTAAACGATTTTTTTTAAGAAAACAGAACCGGGACGCGGTTTTTTGGCTCCGGGCAGCATACGCTCTAATGAACAGTAAAATAAAAAAATAGTAAATACAATTTAAAAATTTGGATTTTTTTTAGATGTTCGTATTAGTGTAGCAAGTGTGCTTGACAATTTTCATGCCATATGGGTTAGCAGGGCTTCAACGGTGAGAAAAACAAAATTAAATGTAACATTTCACATTCGACTTGTTTTTGTGCACAGGTCAAATTCTTAAGTTTTTCTCTGGAAATTTGCATGTACCATTTGGGTGTGACAATAAAAATATCTATTTTTTTTAAAAAATGTGACATTTTGTATAATCCAATTTCGGCACGCAAGAGCATGTGTTCCCTAGAGCCCAAATGGATTTCCAAACAAAAGCACACATATGTGACTTAGTAGCGGCATGACCCAAAAACTGACACTAACTATGGGACATAAAAAAAGGATAGTGAGGCAGCTAAGCACTTGTGGTAAGCAATCCAAACAATTAAAAAAAACGACAGTGAGGCAGCTAAGCACTTCATCATAATGGAAGGCATGAGCACCTAGAAAGGCCTCGACTCAAGATGTGGGCCACGGAATGCAACCTTTTTTTAGGATTTTCTAACTAAGAATAAGAAAATACGACAAAAGAAATTAGCACAAAACAACTTGAAACCCTAACAACAAGGAAAATAATGCATAAGGTGGAAAAAAGGCATACATCAAGAACTTCACCAAAACCTTCTCCGTCTATGCCAATTTCAGTTAGGCGATAAACGAAAAATGGGGACCAAAATAGACAGACAGCCATGCATACGGCGTAACTGATTCACGGACGAAACTACAACATGAGTGTAAAACAACTAATACTACAGCCTCCTCGAGTGTATCAACATCTGCCAGCACCAATAATAAAAGAAATGCGCACTACAGAATATAAACACAAAGTTACATCATGCACTGTTTGAAAAAAATTAAAAGTTCTCCCAAGAAGAGGAAGGATGCAGGCCTTTTTGCTGTTTACTGAGTGAGAGAAGGATGCACGACCTTGACATGATTAAACTAAGTGAAACTAGCCAATGAACTGAATAAAATGAGCAAGATGTAGAAATAAGGGGGACTAATTTAACCGAGATACTGAGGACCATAGAATATACAAAAGACCATCTTTTTCAATAAATCAGAACTAAGGAATTATAATTTACAAAAGAAGAAATGAAGGAATTACACTGAAAAGTGAAGCAAAAATGACTTGAGCCAAAGGACTGAAAGATTTATCACAAAAATGACAGACCAAACATGAAACAAAAATAATGGACTTGACAGGACTTGCAGTTTAGGTAGGTCATAGACAATGATAGGTGAAGGTTTGAAAACTGCAACAGAGGTAAACTATCGAGAATGATACACTGAAAAATGATGCATACACAAGGACTGAAGAACAAAAGACTGTGATACTTAAATCACTGAACAAAATGATAATATTCACGACAATTTAACTATGTCATAACACAACGCACAAAAGTACTCTATTATAGCTAAACTGCTGCCTCAACGGTATTCCATTTTTCATGACTCATGATTGCAATCAGCAATTCAGGCGTTTAGTTTGATCACCAACGGCGAGGGAAGTCCCAAAATAGGTGAGTTTCACCTGAACTTTGGTCATTCCTCGTACAGAAGAACCGGTGCTGGAGCATGGAACTGGCCAGCTGATTTTCGAAGTTGTAGCTCCCCCATCTATCAACAGGCAATCCTGATGCAAGTGATTCGACAATGTCAATGAGCATCCGTACAACCAGATAAGAAAACAGGAAAAAATATTACTCCCTCCGATCCGGATAAGTTGTACTAGAGCTGCGACAATTTATTTGGATCGGAGGGAGTATTAAACTCGATTAGAATGTTAAATACTAGTGAGATTCTGCTGACATGCTAAAAATCTGCACTGGTAACTTCAAATGCAAACAAGCTTATAATAGCTTATAGACATTTTGGCTCTCGCTATACAATCTTAGAGTAGGCTGAGACAAAATATCACGGAAATCACTAATCAGTATACACACATGTTCAGCGATTGAGCCTAACAAAACCTACCAAAATTCACTATCCCCCATGCTAGCAGAACGACACGTACACTGAAAATTGACAATGAACAACCAAATTTGCAGACAAACACCATCGCTTCTGACAAAAGAACACATGCCGCCACGGCGCCTTTCGACTGAATCGTTGAGCAATAACTCGTTTTCCATCACTGATAAAGGCTCTCTCATGTAAAAACAAAGACAAATCATACGCAGGACACATGAACTGGACCAAAATTGCATAAAATGAAGTCTCTAGAATCCTTGCACAGGGAGGCGAGGGCGTCAACCATCTAGGGCAAGGAGTAGATCGAATGGATGGAATCGAGGGGACGCCTCCTTGCAAGTCAAGGGGGAAGTGCAAGGGTGGTGGTGGATGCAATTGCCGCTCCGGCATGATGACCCCACCGGCAGCGCCGTAGACAATGAAAACACATACAGGGAAAGGGGGGCGTGGAGGGATAAAAGGACCGACGGCGACTGCTGCTTCCGCTAACTCTCTCAGGGCGCACACGACGGGGTATCCCATACTGGCTTCTCCGCCATGCCCCTTGCCTCCATCCTCTGCCCCCCCCCCCCCTCCCTCTCTCTCTCACTCTCCTGATGACTATGACAGACAACAATGGCTCACAGCAGACAACCCCCAAAAAAGGGTCGTAACCCGCAAGACCATGTTCCAGAAACCCACAACGAAACCCGGTAACCTGACAAACACAGCCACAACGTGCTGGGATTCACGCTCCAAATCCAAAAGCCACAAAATTTGTCTGAACGCGAAATAAAAAACAATTGACTGAAAATTAGCAAAAATGTAATACTAGAATACAACAACATAAGCAACTATCACAGATTTAGAACTGACCAAAAAAAAGAAAGAAGGAAATGGTATCATAAGGCAACAGCTGTAAACAAATTGAAGGCCAATCTGCTGCACTAATTCATTCTGGAAGACTAAAACAATGGCACCACATGTAACAATACCAACATGCTTTACCTGACACCATTATGATTGCTAAAAACTATGTCTTCAATCCTCATACACAAAAACTACAACAGAATCTAAAGATGCAGAATGAAACGTGTCAGTTGTAGTCTCTGCATAAAGCAATAGATGGTAGAAAACCACTAATATGCAGTGAGAAGAAGACAAAAATAAGTTTGAGTACCTCAACAAAGTTCTGTGAGAAGATTAATCTGAGCTTAATTCTGGGCTTCAAACTCCTGCTTGCTCATGAATATTGCAACTGGCTCACCAGGGGAAGGCGGATTCTTGTCCAGCACAGAAGCATGCTTTCCAGCTTTGGCATGAGCAGCTCCATCAAATACCGGCAGGACCTCAACATGTTCAAGACCCAACTGCCTTCTGATCAGCTCCAGGTTCTCTTCGAGCACATTTATTTCACCAAAAGGAAGCTTCAAATTTAGAGCCTGGGGACCAACGTTCCTTGCTTCATCTTTCTTGAACCTGATGAAAGGCATGCAGAGCTTCTGGACTTGTTTGAAGTTTGTTTCGCGATCGATGAAGCAGTTCCTCAATGCTTCATTAATCTCCTCGTCGGGGGCAAAGGAGCGTGCTTGGCTATCAAAATTTGACTGAAGCACCCTTAAACATTGCTCTTTCCATCCATCATAGTGCTCGTTGACGTATATCAGACCAACAGTGAGCTTGTTTTCTGCTGAGGGAGGAGGTGCAGCTCCCTTCTTGGGTTTCTTGGAACCAGACTCTTGCTTCTGAAGCAACTTCCTCATTAAAACAATGGAGTCCTGTAAATATTTGTTCGCACTTCTTAGTGTAGGATCCGGGGTGCCTGCAACTGGCCAGCCAGCTTTTATTGCAAAACCTTCCTTCTTCAGGATCTTTTGCCACACATGCTCAGCATAGTGGGGACAGATCGGGGTGATAAGCCTGGTCTGGACTTCCATAAACCGCCCCAACAACTCACGGTTCATGCCCGCCGCTCCACAAGAGAGTCTATACTCATCTCTAGCCAATTGCAGGTCATAGAAACCAGACTTGAGGGCATCTCTGAACATGAAGGCGTTGTAGCTCTTCTCAGTTTCTTTTACAGCAATGTTGATCTCATTAGCAAACACATGGTCAGCATACGTAGAAGGAGGACCGCCTCTCAGAGAAGATTCAGCGGCTATAACTTCTTCCATCCAAGCGATTTCCTTTGTAAGCCTCAAAATAGCAGCATTTGCAGTTTCAAAAACAAAGTTTGCATCGTCCATACCATCGCCAGCATCAGCAAGGGCAAACCTAGTGGCATCCGAAGAGAAATCTTCAATAGCCTCCCGAAGAGTTCGGAAGTTCCCTGTGGACTTGGACATCTTCTCAGAGTTAAGCATAAGATGCCCGTTGCAACGAAAACCACGAGGCCAATGATGCTCTGGAAGAAGTGCTGTATGATTGTAGATGCTGAATGTCAGATGGTTCTGGATAAGGTCCTTGCCAGATACCCGAATATCAAAGGGGTACCAATACTTGAACTCTTGCTTCATTTTGCTCAAGAGGGCAGGAGAGATGTTGCTATTGGGTGCCGGACCGTCACAGAACACATATTCCCATACTTCATCTGTCATTTCTTCAGGCTTGATAGAAGATATTTCTTGTCCATACATGTTACCATTTTGTAGATGATGAGCAATGGTGTAATAAGCCATGTACAGGGTTGAATCTGAGAGAGATTCTACCAGGAACTGCTCATCCCATGGAATGAGCGTACCTAGGCCAAAAGAGCGTGAACATGCCCACTGGTTCAGCCAGCCCAACGTGTGTTCGAATCCGTTACGGGTTTCAGCTGAGAATGTATTCATATTTTCCAAACATTTGACTGCCTTCTGCTTCCATTCAGCTTCTCCATAAGTTATGTACCACTGATCTGTAAGAGCAACGACGCACTCATCGCCGGACCTTGACATAACTTTCTTCTCAGGCTCACTATACAACACAGCAGAGCCTTCTCCAAGAAGCTTGTTCTTTATCAGTGGCTTCGCTTCTTGAACTTTTCTACCATTAAACTCCCCTGCAATCATCACTCCATCTGTAAATCCTTTAAGGTATGTCATCCTTTTTGCTTCAGCAAGCTTCTCCTTGTCATTCTGGCTCTTAATCTTAAGATCAAGGCACACCTTCTCAGCTGACTTATCCCCAAACTCAGGTATGTTGATTATTGGTATGACATTAAATGGAAGAACCCACTCATCTTGGACCCCATACTTCTGTCTCAAAGCAGGCTTTGTGATTAAATCTTGCAGTGCCATGTAATCATCTGGCGAATCACTTGGCACACTAGTCACAATGCCAGTACCTTTATCTGTCAAGATAGTGAGCATGGGAAGTGCATATATGATATCATTGAATGAAAGAGGAGACTTCAATGGCAACCCAATCAAATCATTGCCAGTAAGCTCAGCTAAGCAGGTAGGCTTTTCCGGGACCCTGGATAGATGCTGATACGCAAGATTAAGTGCTGACCTTGCTGTCACAATGAAGACATCAGTTTCATTGATCTCAAAAGCCCCATAATTCCCATCAGGCAATACCCAACAGTTTGTTTGCCCATACATTGTCTCAGGTCTTAATGTAGCAGCTGCCAGATAAACATTCTTTCCTTCCAAGGCCTTCAACTTGGGAGGAAAAGGTGGGATCACCATCATTTTAATCAACACATATTCTTGTGGCTGCACACCTTCACCTGATGCCCTATCATGATCAGCACAAGGTTGGCCATCCAATGGAGAGTAGATCGTGTACCTCATATCCTTAACAACTTTGCCCATTTTCTTCAGCTTTCTCATCTGCCAGCGAACAAAAGCATCATAGAAAGGATTCATATCAGTGGTTATGAATGAGCGCCTCCAATCACAACCCAGACCAAAAGCCTTAAGATCTTCCTTTGCCAGCGGAGGGAAGTAGGTTAACCAGTGAGACGGATCCTGAAATTTGGCGATTTCTTCATTCGACAGACCAAAGCCCCTCATGATCTCCCACTGGAACTTCTGCATACCAGTCTTTGCAGCAGCCTTAGATTTCTTACTCTTAAATTTATCTGGGGCAACAGCAGCAGCCTGGTCAGCCTGGCTATCATCTGCCACTTCAGCACTTGAATCATCCTCTGCAGCAGGAAACACTGGAGGGTTTCCATACTGTTGAATCTCCCTAGCAAGCTTATCAGCTGAGGCCTTGATGGGCATCCCAGTACAATGAAAACCAAACGGCAAAAGGACATTTGAGCCGCGGAGTCTGTGGTATGCAGCACCGAACTCAAGCTTGGACAATGAGAAGGCGTGACCCAAATGTAGCAATCCATTCATGTAAGGGTATGGAAAATTGCCAAAGAATTTTTCACCAGGGCCAGGAAGTCCATTGCCAGGTTCAGCCTCAAAAACCTTGCTCTCCTCCCAGCATGTTTGAGCTTCTGATTGGATCTTGAGCAGAAGGTCTCTACGTGCATGACTCTTGGCTCCATCAGTATTTGATGACATTTTCCTGCGATCAACAAAAAAACAATGTGTCAAAAGGGCAAGCATATGGATGTAATCTAACTCAATTCAGGAATATATGCATATATCTTAGATACATTGATGAGGCATTTTTTAAAACGAATTGTAGTGCAATCTCCTTGAATATCTCGTTTCAAACATTCCTGACAAACTCATGGATATGAAAGCCATGTGATGAAGCTAATTATGTAACAGAATCATAATAAACCATAAGCAAACGTCATCAAGACATCAAACAAAATTAGCCTTCTACTACAAGCTAATTATGGAGGTCATGTAAGCTGGTGTTATGTTGCATAGTTGTCTAACAATGTAATGTTTCTTCTGACACTGATGCTTGTGTAGGTTGGTATATTTGATGCAATAAACAGCACAAGAAAAAGAAGATACTCCCTCCGCCCAACAATATAAGATGTTTTTGCAAGCTAAAACAGCTTGCAAAAACATCTTATATTATGGGACAGAGGGAGTACACGCTAATGGAGATGGCTGGAGGGAACTGCAAGGCAATTAACATTGGATTCCGAGTGGAATTGGTTCTTTGACCTTTCTATTAAGTATCTTGAGCTCAAATTGATTCACGTGGATGAAAGTTAGCATATGATACCGTCACAGTACTGACAGTTTGTGGGTTAGTTTAATTAACTTGCTTTTGTGCGTTTGGTACAGTCCTCTGTCATCTTGGACAATGCTTGCTAACTGAATTCACTTTCTGCAGATAACATTTCTGGAGACAATATGTAAAGATCGAAGCATGATCGAAGGAATGTAAGCCTACAAGTTGAGCAAAGTCCTGACCAGCTAGAAACCGAAAGTCCCTCAAAATTTCCCCTGTGGTACTAGAAAGATAGCATTCATGACCTTGTTTCTGTGTAAGAAATTTGCAGGCCGGATTATGAAGCTGGATTGCAGGAGTTGCAGGCCCGGGAACAGAAGCTACGCATCACTTGGGCCAATTACGACCCCACGAACTACTAGAAGAAAGCCGCCAGATTACAAAGCATAAGAATCAGCATCGATCTGCCTGCTCCAGAGCTACGAATCTGTAGCCGCGGCGGCGCCGTTCTACTGTCGTAGTGGCAATCAATCGCGCGGGTGGACGGGGAACGCGATGGGATGAGTACCTGACGGCGGCGCGCGAGGCAGTGAGCCGCAGCAGCCTCAGGGCGGGGAGCGAACCGGGAGCCAGCAGAAAGCGACGGCGACGGCGATGGAGGCGGCTGCGGATGGAGGGGGCTAGGGTTTATCCTGGCACACGGTCACGTGGGCCTTGATTGGCGACTTGGCGTGCACGAACCAGGACCATCAGCCTGGAACGGGCCGCCCAAGGAACTTGATTCTTTTTTCCTTTTATTTTTGCATCGACGAACTTCTGGAACTTGGGGTTTATTGCATTTTCATGAGCGTGATTTGTCAAAAAGTTTATTACTCTTTTCTGCCGATCATCCTCAACCTCAAGCACAAAACCATCTGTCGGAAAAAAAGAATTACGATCTCTCCCTTTTTTACCCTTAAAATAAAAAAAAATCTTTTTTTTGCGGGGCCCTAAGAAATATCTTGAGATAAATTCATCCATTTCACGTCATCTAACCAATTTTATGCCCTTTTTAGATCATCTTCGACGGCAGCCTCAAATTTGAGGGCAGCAAAAGTGAGTTTTAGGTCATCATTTTTTTTCTTCTCCAACGGCGGCCCTAAAATAGGGTATCACTACTCCAACAGATGTCGTAATTCGTAAAATAAAAGAGATAGCTGCCTTAAAATAATGCACCCAACCACATCTTTCTTCTCGAGAGTTGCATATGTATTGAAAAATGAACTATGAATAGATTTTAAACTTTACAAAATCACCACATATCAAATTGAAATTCAAATCCATGTATTAAATTTAACTTCAAAACCCCATTGCTTATCATAAGGTCTTCTTCATTGCCTAGTGGTCAGCTGCATTGATGCAAGACTTTCTTTATTTTTGACTTCTCAAACCCCAATCATTGTTCTTATTCGTTTTTTTCTTAAGTGTGAGGCACACGCTTGCGCTCAACTCTACATAGGTAGTTGAGTGATTGATTAACGAAGTCATGCGGTCTTACTATTGTACCCGGTATGTCTTGGGATTGGTGTTTTTGAAGCAATCACTAATCCATGATTTTCTTTTGTCCATGACAGATATTGTTTTGTTCCCAATATAATATTGGCATTCCCACTAAACTTTTGGGAATTGATTTAGGCTTCATAAAAATAATTTTCTCTTTCTTGACCTCCATAGCAATGGAACTATGTATCCATGCTAGCTAAGTTTTGCAAGTTTGCACGAATGAGCAAGGTTTTGGACTTTGATTTTCAATGTTTGTTTTAGTTAGCACCAATGAGCTTAGGTAGTCAACCTTCTTACTCGAGAGCGAGCAAGGTTTAATACTCAGTGGGACCGCTAACGGTGTCCTGTTCGCTCACTCAAGGGGGGGGGGGCGTCTTGGTGCATATCGGGGGCCCCGCATGGTCAGGACAAGGGAGAAGCCCTAAGGAAGCGCCGGAGACCTTCTTGCCCTCCAAGACAAGGGCGGCGGCGCCCCATATCACATCTGTCAGCGTGTAAATCCTATACCTCCATGCTTATATAGAGGGAGGTTGGGAAACCCTCTAGGGCATCGCATCTCAGATAACAACTTTCGGTAGCAATCTCATACGCCATTGTAACCCCTCGCACGAGGTATCCCTCTATCATGAATAACAAAAGCAAGCAGGATGTAGGGGATTACCCTACGGAGGCCTGAACCTGGATAAAACCCCTGTGCGACCTTCGATTTGAGACTTCCAGCTGCGCTTGGACCCCTACCGAGGGATCTGATGGTTTTTTGCTCCGTCCGTTGGCTCGAGGCACGGGCGGCGCTGGCTGGAGATCAATCTCAGATCGGATCTGTTTAATCCTTCGACGACCTCTCGCCGAGAAAGAGCCTAGTCTTCGCCTCCCTCACCTTCGTGATCGACGACATGGGCCGGGTCAACGTCAACCCACCGGCACACCCTTACACTTAAGCATATTCAGCAACACCTCGCGACGGCTGCCACCGATCAGGACGGCCTATGCCACTGCCATGGTCAATGGGATCTGCGGGCCACCTCTGCCATGCATACCGAAAGGAGCCCGCACCAACCACTCAACTCGTCACGATGGTCCGCGGCAATGGTCGCCCCACCCGCACACCAGAAGACTATTTATAAATACAATACACGGTGACCACTTCTTTGCAGTCCTTCTGACGCCACATATGCATTGATATTTGTGTCCACCTTGTGAGAACACTATTTGTTTTCTTATAAAAAGTAGCAAATAACTAGTTTTTTTAGGGGAAATAACTAGTTAGGTGGAGTAAAATGAATCCCTTAAATGGAGTCAATTTCTTCAAAAACCAGGAATGATAGCTCTAACAACCAAGCAATTCTCATTAATTGAAATCATCGTGTTCAGTGCTTCATTGGGTGTGTCCTAGGAATTTGATTTGGTATTTTTGATCGACCTCGAGTTGGATGACTTATAAAGGGATAGCTAAATGGATTACGTGGTATCCAATTCCCAAGAAATATTAGAATTTAAAAAGAGGGAATGTATTTCAGAAGTAACAAGATGTTTGAAAACATGCATATGACCTCTTAGGTTTGAGAAATTCTGAAGATACACAAATAGAGCAAACTTGGTACTGCAAAATCGGGCCATCTTGAATAATATGGTATACTATTGAATACCGCATGAACTTGTGTGGAAGATTGTCTAATTATGCCAAAGAAAAACGTAGATTTTTTTTCAAGATATTTGAGTCAACAAAAGTATTTATAGGAATTGCAGTATATTTAAAGTGCTATGAATATTTGCAAAAGACAGCGTTCTGAAGCGATCCTATAGATTGCAACCATACGAATGAAACAAATCACATAAAATGATTTACCAAGATCGTGAACCTGGAAAAGTGCAGACAATATATTAACGTGCGAGCTAGTCATAAGTGGTAATGAATAAATTCAGCGCAATAGCCCCCGTAGCTCAGTTGGTTAGAGCGTTGGTCTTATGAGCCGAAGGTCGCGGGTTCGAGCCCCGCCGGGAGCACCTTTTTGTTATTATTTCATTATGTAAACGTTGATAAATACTCCCTTTGTCTAAAACGTGTATAAGTATTTCTTTCTCCATTGGAGCCGCACCGGGAGTATCTTTGTTTCGTTTTATCATGTTTTTTAAATCGTTGATTGATATAGTAGTACGTCCGTTTTTTTCCCAGGATAACTCGAGTGAATTACTGCGAGTTATGAGTACATTCAGCGAGCTAGAGGTCACGAACTCCGTCAGGGGCATCCCCATAGACTCCTGGTCTCCATTAGTCCGTGGGCAAGGCCATTGCACTTCCGGCTCAGAGCCACCACACGGGATGAACTGAATCTTTGCATAATCTCATTAGGAATCATGAATCAGCGGGAACTATAGCGACGCAACTGGGTGCTCAGCTTGGAGGTCCCTGATCACTGTCACGCAGCACATCCCCTCTGGATAGTGGATACAGCCGCTACTGCCGATAGGCCGGCAAGTGCTGATAGCTTCGGTTTCCTGGCGTTGATTTGCCGGTTGACGGAGACAAACGCTCTGCCCAGCCAATCCCTTGCCATGGCTCCAACCGTCCTTGCCCAGCCTGTTCGGGGAAATGCGACACTAGTGCTTTGCCTGAATCATTGCCAGTGCGTATGCATTTCAGTTTCTCGTCGTACCTGAGTAAAAAATTAGCTGATCCCGCAACAGATTCTCTACCATTCCCATGGACTTCTTCCAGCGTGTCCACTATAAGCGATGGTCATCAAGGATATTCTGACGGATTATGCCACCTTCATTGGACTTAAAATCAATTTCCACAAATCAGACTCTCATTCATTTCAGCTGTGATGAAGACAGGTGTGGTCAATTGGCCAACATCTTTGGTTGTGTGACGAAAAAATGCCTTTTACCTGCCTTGGATTACCTCTGGGTACTACATGACCCAGTCCTAGAACTCGTGCCTCTAGTTTGCATGGTGGATCGAAGACTCTTGGCCACGCTCAATATGATCTCATATGGCGGCAAATTATGTCTACCTAATTCAGTGATTACCTCTCTGGTCATCTTTGTCCTTTGCTCTCTGCGACTGCCGACCAAAATCATTGAACTGTTGGACAAGATACGGAGGAGATGTCTATGGACCAAGAAAACTAAGCAGGGTGATAAAAGTAACTCTCTAGATGACTCCTTGCTGCTCTGCCGGTGGGTTAGGGAGCGGGGCTGCTGAGCAGGAGGCTCTGCAGCTTCCCTCTCCCACAGTACCTCACTACCGCAGGCTGCTGCTAACGCGACACTACGATCAGAGACCCTTCGAGGAAACTGTGTGCGATGCAATAATCGCAAACGGTGATGTAAAAAACCGTCAAAAAGGATGCAACACGTTTGCGATGACGGATGCATCAAACATGGTTCAGATTTTAGTTGCGTGTGCGATGAAGGACATACGGTTAAGTTTAATGAACTGTTTGCGATGAGGAAGAAGAATAGAAACGGGCAGCCAAATGAATGCGTGTGTGCGATATACAACATACGGTTCACTCGGATGAACTGTTTGTGATTAGGCAACACACAAAAAAAACGGTCATCCAGATCAAGGTGAGTGCGATATACGGCATACGGTTCACTTGGATAAATTGTTTGCTTTGAGCCAAGAGAACAGAAATGGTTCAATTTAACAGGATGTGTGCGATACGCGGCAAACAGGTCTGTAAACAGAAATGTGTGCGAAGACCGATAATAACACAGACGATTGCTTCTAATAAGACGTATGTGGTATGCTCTGTCTACACAACATCTATTGGCCTGGGCAACCGGCGGTCATCCGGGTACGCCATAAGGATGTGAAGAGACATCCTATATCAGCACGGACTAGTTGCTCCACCAATAGCTCATCTAGGAGAACTCTCAAGTTAACTGTGCTCAGGCTGGAGCAGCCATGAGATGGGTGACCGGATGGGAAGTTGTCAAAATTTCAAAACCCACTGATGGATGGATCATAAATGTCTTTAATGGACCTTTAAGATACATCCCATCAGTGGATTTTGAAATTTTATCACGTTCTGATGATTTTTAATAATTATTTTCGTGAACAGAAAGTTTCTGCAATTTACAGCAAGATCAAATAACTATCATCCAAGAAGATCCTATAGGTTCAACTTGGCACAAACACTAATTAAAATATAAAAACACATCTAACCAGAGGCTAGATCAAATATTTATTCCTAAACAGAAGCAAAAAGCAAAAAAAATAAAAAAATAAACTGGGTTGCCTCCCAACAAGCGCTATCGTTTAACGCCCCTAGCTAGGCATTGATAATTTTAATGATGCTCACATGAAAGACAAAAATTGAAGCACAAAGAGAGCATCATAAAACACGTGACAAACACTAAGTCTAACATACTTCCTATGCATAGGCATCTTATAGGAAAACAAATTATCAAGCCAAGAAAAAACTAGCATATGCAAGGGAGCGGAAAGAAACAATAGCAATCTTAACATAACGAGAGGTAATTTAGTAATATGAAAATTTCTACAACCATATTTTCCTCTCTCATAATAATTACATGTAGGATCATAAGAAAATTCAATAATATAGCTATCACAAAACATATTCTTAACACGATCCACATGTATGCAAAGTTGACACTCTTTCAAAATAGTGGGATTATCATTAACTAAAGTCATGACCTTTCCAAACCCACTTTTATCAAAAATTTCATAAGATTGAATATTCTCCAAATATGTGGGATCTAAAGTTGACACTCTTCCAAACCCACTTTCAATATTATTGCAAACACTATTATCAATCTCGTATTCATCATGGGGCTTAAATAAATTTTCAAGATCATAAGAAGAATCACCCCAATCATGATCATTGCAACAAGTAGTAGACATAGCAAAACTAGCATCCCCAAGCTTAGGGTTTTGCATATTATTAGCACAATTGACATCAAGAGAATTTATAGTAAAATCATTGCAATCATGCTTTTTATTCAAGTAGCTATCAAGTATGGGTGCAATAGCAATGATCTCATGTTTAACATAAGGAACTATAGAAAATTCATCTTCATAAATATTGGCATCATGGCCACAAGAAGCATCATGTTCATCAAGGGATATTTCAACCAAATCATCGGAATCATCATTATCTATAGATTCATGCATATCATTATTTTCTTTCAAAGCAACGGTCATTCTTTCAATAAATTCTTGGACATAGACATTATGAGCAAGGTTTTCATTGCAATATTTAAGTATGATGGAATTTTCAGATTTGTTGAGAGTAAAATCATACTTTTCAATCAAAGAAGCAACTTCATGAGCACCCTTAAAAAGACAAATTCTTCAATTTGTTCGATATCATAGTAACTATAAACACCCTTTGCATAAGAAGATAAGATTTCATTATCATTGAACTCACATAGGTAGGGAAGGTGTTTTTAGGGTTCTTAGAGCAACAAGTAAAACCACAAATTTCACAAAGATTCCAAGCATAGCATAGCAAACTATTTATATGATACCATAAGAGCTTCCCCTTTTTAGACAAACGATGACGCACAAAATGAGCATGCTCATCTAAAGATTTCCCATCAACTAGGCTAGTTGGGGTTTCAGCACGAGCGCATAAGGATCGAAGATGATCCAAGTAGAACACTTTAAGTGGATCCATATCAATAGATTTTTAGCAAGCAAAGATGCAAGCAAATAGAAGGCACATGGTAACACGAGCAAACAGAAGGACGAACGGAAGAAGGGCAAATAAAATGGCAAAGGTGAAGTGGGGGAGAGGAAAACGAGAGGCAAATGGCAAATAATGTAATGCGGGAGATAAGGGTTTGTGATGGGTACTTGGTATGTTGACTTTTGCGTAGACTCCCCGGCAACGGCGCCAGAAATCCTTCTTGCTACCTCTTGAGCACTGCGTTGGTTTTCCCTTGAAGAGGAAAGGGTGATGCAGTAAAGTAGCATAAGTATTTCCCTCAGTTTTTGAGAACCAAGGTATCAATCCAGTAGGAGGACACGCACGAGTCCCTCGCACCTACACAAACAAATAAATCCTCGCAACCAACGCAATAAAGGGGTTGTCAATCCCTTCACAGTCACTTATGAGAGTGAGATCTGATAGGATAATATTTTTGGTATTTTTATGATAAAGATGCAAAGTAAAGAAAGTAAAATAAAAAAGGCGCCAAAAATAGCTTGTTGTCGGGAGATTAATATGATGGAAAATAGACCCGGGGACCATAGGTTTCACTAGTGGCTTCTCTCGAGAGCATAAGTATTACGGTGGGTGAACAAATTACTGTTGAGCAATTGACATAATTTAGCATAGTTATGAGAATATCTAGGTATGATCATGTATATAGGCATCACGTCCGAGACAAGTAGACCGACTCCTGCCTGCATCTACTACTATTACTCCACACATCGACCGCTATCCAGCATGCATCTAGAGTATTAAGTTCATAAGAACAGAGTAACGCTTTAAGCAAGATGACATGATGTAGAGGGATAAACTCATGCAATATGATATAAACCCCATCTTGTTATCCTCGATGGCAACAATAGAATACGTGCCTTGCTGCCCCTACTGTCACTGGGAAAGGACACCGCAAGATTGAACCCAAAGCTAAGCACTTCTCCCATTGCAAAAAAGATCAATCTAGTAGGCCAAAATAAACTGATAATTCGAAGAGACTTGCAAAGATAACCAATCATACATAAAATAATTCAGAGAAGATTCAAATATTGTTCATAGATAAACTTGATCATAAACCCACAATTCATCAGTCTCAACAAACACACCGCAAAAGAAGATTACATCGAATAGATCTCGACAAGAGAGGGGGAGAACATTGTATTGAGATCCAAAAAGAGAGAAGAAGCCATCTAGCTAATAACTATGGACCCGAAGGTCTGAGGTAAACTACTCACACATCATCGGAGAGGCTATGGTGTTGATGTAGAAACTCTCCGTGATCGATGCCCCCTCCGGCGGAGCTCCGGAACAGGCCCCAAGATGGGATCTCACGGGTACAGAAGGTTGCGGCGGTGGAATTAGGTTTTTGGCTCCGTATCTGGTAGTTTGGGGGTACGTAGGTATATATAGGAGGAAGGAGTACATCGGTGGAGCAACATGGGGCCCACGAGGGTGGAGGGCGCGCCTGGCGGGGGGGGGGGGGGGGGTAGGCGCGCCCCTACCTCGTGCCCTCCTGGTTGATGTCTTGACGTAGGGTCCAAGTCCTCTGGATCACGTTCGTTCCGAAAATCACGTTCCCGAAGGTTTCATTCCGTTTGGACTCCGTTTGATATTCTTTTTCTGCGAAACTCTGAAACAGGCAAAAAACAGCAATTCTGGGCCGGGCCTCCGGTTAATAGGTTAGTCCCAAAAATAATATAAAAGTGTATAATAAAGCCCAATAATGTCCAAAATAGAATATAATATAGCATGGAACAATAAAAAATTATAGATACGTTGGAGACGTATCAGCGGGTTACATGTAGAGTCCAACTCGGATTAAGACTTAAACTATTCTGACTTCTCTTCATGGGCTTCTTAACGTCTTGGGCTTCATAACGTCTCGGGCTTCATAACCCCAGGCGACTCTATCTGTCGGGTTATGATTGTCAACCGAGTTATCATCTGTTTGCCGGGTTATGACTGTCTACCGGTTTATGATGGTCTGCTGGTTTATGATGGTCTGCCGGGTTATGACTGTCTGCCGGTTTATGATGGTCTGCCGGTTTATGATCTGGCTTAACCCCTACCGGGTTATCATCTGACTTAACTCCTACCGGGTTATCATCTGACTTAACTCCTGCCGGTTTACCAAGTACCAGCCAGGTTATAACTCCGGCCGGGTCATACCGCGGGGTATATCCCCGACATTAGCCCCCAGTTTAATTTGGATTTATCCATGTTAAACTGATCCTGATAATCCTTAAGTCCTTGTCATTTCCTTCTTCTAGAAAATCCGGGTTAATAAGCCAACTTCATAATCAATTTGCTGACATTGGTTTGTCGCGGAGAAATATTGTGAAGAATAATTCATTTGACTCAGCTCCCAATGCTCTGACTTGACAAAAATACTGGCCTTTGAAATATTCAACTGATCTTCAGCCGGTTTAAGGATGTAGAACTTGCCGGTTTATAAATATTGATGGCACCGGGTCATAATTGTAGTTAACATCAAACTTGAAAATATACCTCTTATATGCCTATCACTTGTAGCCCCCAAGTCTTAAGAAGGTAGCGTAGCAACAGCTTAAGACTTGCTTCAATATAAATGTCACAACCTTGAAGAAATCTGATTTGTTCATCTCCGTCATTAGTCATAAACTGAGTATTCCACATATGTCGCCCCAAGTGTCGGATTGTCATGCTTGCAGCAACCTGGGACTTGAAATTGCCTTATGCTCATAAAAACTTCAACCAGTGTAGCCCCCAAGGGTCGGGTCATTATGCAATAATGAGCAGGGACTTTGTAAATATAATCATGTAGATTTGAGCAGTGATGTGTAGCCCCCATTGTAGGGGTTGAACCCACGTCCACAAGGTTAAGAGCTTTGTGCTTTATCAACTGAGCAATGGACCCTTCAATATAATGGATTTAACTTGTGTACCTTGAATTGTTGACAGGAGCAATTGGTAGCCCCCAAGGGCCGGCTCATTATGATGTGATGAGTCGGGTCTTCAATAAGGCTAGTAAAAATGACTTTGCATTAGCTGCCAAGTGTCATGGTGCATGCTTGCAGCGACATGAGACTTGCATTTTTGATGTAATCTCAACTTGAATAATGTAGCCCCCAAGTGTCGGGTCGTAAGCCTGCACCGACTCGGGACTATTCCTTCCATTGTAGAATAAATCATATCCATTGATAAAATAATATCTATTGCGCTAAAGCGACTTTGAAAACCTCAGTCATAATACTGGTTATTGATAACCATAATAAAAAATCCAGCCATGTTGGCTATTAAACATTTGAATAATATACCCAATGATTTATAAGCGCATGATTCCAATGGCGCAATCCAAATATATACTGGCGACTTATAGTCGAAAGCCAGGCCGGGTTAATAAAACCGGATGTTATCTTATCTCATACTAGCGACTTATAGTCAACAACGAGGCCGGGTCAATAAACACCGGATTATAACTGATCATGTACTGACAACTTGTAGTTGAAAGCCAAGTCGGGTCAATAAACGCCAGTTTATCATAAGATATTATAAACCTCATCAAAGGAGAAAAAACTTGGCAAATAAAAGCATAAAAAGAACATGCGAGGCTTTTCATGGGCTGCCAGGCCCAAAATCGAGGCTTTTCATGGGCTGCCAGGCCACTGAGTTAAACCATTTTACAAAGCCTTTTAAGATGAACCTCACATTAACCAATCATCGTTTTAACTTTAACAAGTTCAGGGTCTATGAGATTGACTTGTCAAACGTTCGGCGGGTCATACCAGGATTACCTGGACGGAGTGGCTTACTTAAAAAGGCAGGATAACCCGGGGTTTTAGGTGAATACACCTGGCTTCCAAGCCTGGCTTGATAGCCTATTGCAAGGGTGTAGACTCTTTGTTCTTTGAGAAGCAAAGAGCCCCCGAGCAATATTTTGAGCTGTGCTCAGTGGGTGCCTATGTTTGAGTTGTGCTTTTGCAACACTCTCTTTGGCCCCCAAGTGATTGCCCTGGTGGCCTTACGCCGATCAAGAGGTGTAGCTATGGTTCAAATACGACCCAGCCCCCAAGTGATTTCCCTGGTGGCCCTACGCCGATCAAGAGGTGTAGCTATGGTTCGAATACGACCAAGCCCCCAAGTGATTATTGTGAGCTGTGCTCAAGGGGCACCTATGTTTGATCTGTGCTTTTGCAACAGACTCTCTTTGGTCCCTTTAATTTTTCCTGAGAACTCGAACTTGCGAGAGATTAATTCTTTTTGAACCGGAAATTCTTAAACCGGATACTGAGAGCTTCAAAGCTTTGTGGGAGATAGCTTTCCCTTGAACCGTATTTTAAATCGAAATCCTTCTTTTTATGCCGGAAATTTTCTGACGGCCTTTAAATTTTCACCAATATGGCGGTTTAGGGTCCTGCATTAGATAACTTTGCAAGCCGGAGTAATTGCTCATTTAAAGAAAGCAATATATAATAAAAATATACTGGATGGATTTCACCTGATATGTTAGGCCGAAAATTATCCACCGCGGAGTTGATGATCACCACGGTGAAGCTTGAATTCAATCACGACCGAGTCGGCCGCGGGAGCAGACAGATGAGCCGGCCGCGGTGTTGTAAGCCAGCACGGACGGGCAAGTTGTCCTCCGCGTTCTAAGCCGGCGCAGACGCGTGAACTAGCCGACACGTTGATGAAAACTGGACCGCGACACACATGTCTGTGAAATCGCACAGCACAACCGAACGTGCATCCGCGGTATAACACCACCCCTTTTCCTTTTAATAGTCGCCCTGCATAAAAAATATTACATGCCGGAGTAGCTGTTGTCGGATGAATTAATATGTACTGATAAAATACATAGGAAAAATAACACCTGGTATTTTTTTGTCAGATGAACGTGAATGCTGATTCTGAATAATACCAAACGCAACTCCACATGACCTCCTCCTCCTTTGTCCCTTTCTTTTTCTTTGTCTTCATGTGATGAAGAAAACAACAGTAGCTTTTAATCTCCTCGTATAAGTAATACATGTTGCTCACGTCCTCCACACCACATGGATGCAGACCAGAATACGAGGCAGCCGTTGTCCCTCACCACATCGCAGGAGCCTTTTGGATTTTTGTTTTTAAAAACTAAACTGGGGTATGTGAACACATGGGAAGCAGTAGCAGCGTGTCCTCATAACGGCTGTACGTAGACTGGGGGAGAGCACTTTCAGGCAAACCGCATTAGAGAAGCGGAGGCGCGATAGACCACACACGGACGGTTCAAAGCGGGCGCCTCAGTAGGAGAGGAGGCCACCGGCGGTTCAGCAGTTAGAAGCGGTGGGCGGCTCAAGACAGCAACCGCAATAGCAGCGAGTTGGCTCAGCGTGGCAGCGGCTAAAAACGGGACCGCAACGGAGCAACGGAGGCGAGGCGACTCGGGGCCGCGGCGGTGACTCACAGGTTGAGGTTGGCCTGGTGCGGGCGACGGCGGCTCAAGTTCAGAGGCAGCGGCAGCGGCTCACCGCAGTAGGTTATAATCATGGTGGCGGCGACTCGACGCATGGCGGTTCAAGCAGAGGTGGCCGGTGGAGGCCGGGCGGTTTAGAGGCGAGTCACGGCGGTTCAGCATCGCAGGCTGGCGATGCAGTGAGTCATAACAGCGGTGGAGGTGACCCGGCCGGGGCGATTCGTAAACCGGCCGCGGGCAGCGTGAGTCGGCCGGAGGCAAGGGCCGCAGCAGTAAAGGCGTCTGGCGGCTCAAGGCACGGGTAACGAGTAAGGGCGCGGCAGCGGCAGCGGGTCGACACAGCGGCCCAAGGCGGCCACTTTGAAACAGAGGTAAGGCCAAACCGGGGTTAGCAGCTTCTGCACTCAATCTTTGCATGATGACAGTTGTAGTTTCCATCTCCAGTAGATTTGACTGATTCTCTGAGCTCGAACCTGAAGCATGGCCGCAATCTGCACTTGTCTTTTGTCTGATCTCAGAGAGCCATATCAATTTAACTCCTGCAGGATTTGTACAGTACAAAGAGCAGGAGCCCCAACGTATTTAATCCTCTGTATTATACAAAGAGCAGGCAGCCATGAGCGACTTGCTGTAGATACAAGCAGCGTGGTAAAAGTGGAGAGCAGCAGCGCCGACTCGGCCACGGTGGCTTATGGCAGTAGAGGACGGTAGAGATGAACCGGTGTTGGAGTATAGTAGCCAGGGCGCTCCGGCGGGTCAACGGCGCAGGCGAACCGGGTGGGTCCACGGCAAAGGAGAACTGCTGGCTTGGAGGTGGCAGCTCGGGGGCGCCGGTTTAAAGCAACGAGGCCGGTTTGTGGAGACGATGGCAGTTTAAGGCGGCGGTAGGCCGAGGTCACGGCGGGGTGCGATACGTGGCATACAGTTGATCCATCCGATCTGTTTGTGATGGAATAAGCCGTGTGTGTTATGGGGTGGAATTAATCTCAATGTCCTTGTTTTGAATTTTTTTGTTTTTCTTAACACATGTTAAAGAAGGTCTACCGCATTACTTTTTGACTATGTGCGATACGTGGCATACAGTTGATCTATCCGACCTGTTTGTGATGGAATACGCCGTGTGTGTTGTGGGCAAACGCTTGCTAGTATACAACTGTTTGCGATTGATGAATTCATCACCGACGGGTTCTGTAGTGTGGTCCATGTTCATCTGATCATCATCTACTTCTTGTGCTAGCCCAATGTTCCTTATATGCTAAGTTTCCATTAATTGATGGCATTTTATGAACACACCACCGTTTCCCGCCATTTCCTCACCTGTTTCCCGCCACCCAGCGATATTGCGCATAAACCTAGGCGGTGCACGATGCACGGAGGCAACAAGCGCAACCTGTAGCACATCCACCTTTCCCCAAGCATGCCAACTCACCAAAGCGCCGCCTCTGCCATCAACCTCGTCGACGAGGAAAACGAGAAGGCTCCACGGCCCGTGGAGGCCGAGGCGCTCCCCGGCAACGCGATGGACGATGCCGTGATGCGCGTCATCGCCAGGGTTGAGCAGACCCTTGGCGCATGATGCTTGAGCGCCGCGGATCAAGATAGGCATGTCAGCGCTGAGAGGCTGAAGCTCGCCGCACAACATGATCGATGGCGCGCCGCAGAGCAAGCAAGGCGCGTCCGCACCGATAGGGTGCGGCTCGCGGCACAGCGAGACTGTTGGAGCGCCGTAGAGCGAGAGGCGCGGTGCGCTGCACAGCAAGAGCGGATCCATCGGCGCTTGCCTGCTGTCGACACGGCGTCGCAGCTGGGAACACATCCTGTCAGTACCCCCATTCCTCGCCAGGAGTGGGCAGAGGCCCTCTGCGCCGTACTTGCACCAGAGGCCTGCCGCGCCGTACTTGCGCTGGACGCCCGCCGCGCCATTCGCATGGGTCGCGCCGTTCGCCTTGTCCGCGGCCCGCTTGATGCCAATGCGCTGGTCGGTAGGATCGACCGCCTCCTTGGCCCAGGTGTCCACCTGGGTGCAGTAGAGGAACATCGCCGTCGCATCCTCGAGCTGGTGATCTTCAATGAAATAGCCAACTTGGAGCTCGAGATCGCGCTCCAGATGTACCGCGAGCGTGTCGACCGCTTGGACGAACGCCTGCACGAGTTCAGGCAGAGACAAGAGCTACCGTAGGCAAGGGCTGCTGGTCATGGTCTCATGGATGCGTTTTATTTTGTTTAGTCGTTTCGACGTGGATAGCTATGTATTAACAACAATCATAATATTGCTCTATTAATTGCTCTGTTTCAATGTGTGAACTCTGTTTTCCATCCTTATATGTTCTGTTTCAATGTGTGTATATACGCTTTTCATTCTGTATATGTGGATGATAACAGCTAGATTCAAATTAGTATACAAAAACAGATAGAAAATGGAATTCATAATATATATATATATATATTAATTGTTCATTAGTTCATCACATAATATATATAATATCATCACTATACGTGATGATACTTAACTACTAGGTATAATGCATAAAATTGAAAACGAACAATACTAAAACTAATAATCCCTCCTGATGCGCGGCATCTTCCCAGCGCGGAGGCAGTACTCCGCGTCCTCCGCCTTGCAGCGGTTGACGTACCGATCTGCCTCTTGCTGGCTGACGAGCGCGGATGATCTTGCCATTTCGTTGGGCGCCCACCGGAGCTCCTCGTCGGTGGCACGCTGGAGCTTATCGGCCCACCTCCACGCAGCGGTGATGCGCCTAGCGCCTTTGACCTTCCTCACGAAGTACCCGTCTTCATACACCTCCTCCGCATGACGACGCGCCCGCCCCCAAAGCTCCACCTTCTCCTTTTCCCAGGCGGCATCACGGGCTTCACAGGCCGCCTGGTACCTGGCTTCCTCCTTCGCCATCTCCTTCTTGAACGCCACTTGCCTGGCTTTCTCAGCCGGCGGCAGTGACTTTTTCCACAGACAAAGATTGTACTGGCTCCAAAACCAATCCAAAGTTGGGGGGTGCTACCTCTTGAGCATGCGTTGGTTTTCCCTTGAAGAGGAAAGGGTGATGCAGCAAAGTAGCGTAAGTATTTCCCTCAGTTTTTGAGAACCAAGGTATCAATCCAGTAGGAGGCCACACGCAAGTCCCTCATACCTACACAAACAAATAAGAACCTTGCAACGAACGCGATAAAGGGGTTGTCAATCCCTTCACGGCCACTTGCAAAAGTGAGATCTGATAGAGATGATACGATAATATTATTGGTATTTTTATGATAAAGATTGAAAGTAAAGATTGCAAAATAAACAGCGAAAGAAATAGCTAGTTGACAGGAGATTAATATGATGGAAAATAGACCCGGGGCCATAGGTTTCACTAGTGGCTTTTCTCAAGATAGCATAAGTATTACGGTGGGTGAACAAATTACTGTCGAGCAATTGATAGAAAAGTGCATAGTTATGAGAATATCTAGGCATGATCATGTATATAGGCATCATGTCCGTGACAAGTAGACCGGCTCCTGCCTGCATCTACTACTATTACTCCACACATCGACCGCTATCCAGCATGCATCTAGAGTATTAAGTTCATAAGAACAGAGTAACGCATTAGGTAAGATGACATGATGTAGAGGGATAAACTCAAGCAATATGATATAAACTCCATCTTTTTTATCCTCGATGGCAACAATACAACACGTGTCGTTTCCCCTACTATCACTGGGATCGAGCAACGCAAGATTGAACCCAAAGCTAAGCACTTCTCCCATTGCAAGAAAGATCAATCTAGTAGGCCAAACCAAACTAATAATTTGAAGAGACTTGCAAAGATAACCAATCATACATAAAAGAATTCAAAGAAGATTCAAATATTGTTCATAGATAATCTTGATCATAAAACCACAATTCATCGGATCTCGACAAACACACCACAAAAAAGAGTTACATCGAATAGATCTCCAAGAAGATCGAGGAGAACTTTGTATTGAGATCCAAAGAGAGAGAAGAAGCCATCTAGCTAATAACTATGGACCCGAAGGTCTGTGGTAAACTACTCACACATCATCGGAGAGGCTATGGTGTTGATGTAGAAGCCCTCCGTGATCGACTCCCCCTCTGGCGGAGCGCCAGAAAAGGCCCCAAGATGGGATCTCACGGGTACAGAAGGTTGCGGCGGTGGAAATGGAGTTTCGCGGTGCTCCACGATGGTTTCGGGGTACGTAGGTATATATAGGATGAAGAAGTAGGTCGGTGGAGCCACGAGGGGCCCACGAGGGTGGAGGGCGCGCCCCCCTGCCTCGTGGCCTCCTCGGTTGTTTCTTGACGTCCACTCCAAGTCCTCTGGATCACGTTTGTTCCAAAAATCACGCTCCCAAAGGTTTCATTCCATTTGGACTCCGTTTGATATTCCTTTTCTGCGAAACACTGAAATAGGTAAAAAACAGCAATTTGCACTGGGCGTTGGGTTAATAGGTTAGTCCCAAAAATAATATAAAGTGTATAATAAATCCCATTAAACATCCAAAACAGAATATATAATAGCATGGAGCAATCAAAAATTATAGATACATTGGAGACGTATCAAGCATCCCCAAGCTTAATTCCTGCTCGTCCTCGAGTAGGTAAATGATAAAAACAAAATTTTTGATGTGGAATGGTACTTAGCATATTATTCAATGTAATTTTCTTTATTGTGGCATGAATGTTCATATCCGAAAGATTCAAGATAAAAGTTTAATATTGACATAAAAATAATAATACTTCAAGCATACTAACTAAGCAATTATGTTTTCTCAAAATAACATGGCCAAAGAAAGTTCATCCCTACAAAATCATATAGTTTGGTCATGCTCCATTTTTGTCACACAAGAATGCTCTCATCTTGCACAACCCCGATGACAAGCCAAGCAATTGTTTCATACTTTAGTAATCTCAAACTTTTTTCAACTTTCACACAATACATGAGCGTGAGCCATGGATATAGCACTATGGGTGGAATAGAATATAATGATGGGGGTTGTGTGGAGAAGACAAAAAAAGAGAAAGTCTCACATTGACGCGGCTAATCAACGGGCTAGGGAGATGCCCATCAATTGATGTCAATGCAAGGAGTAGGGATTGCCATGCAACGGATGCACTAGAGCTATAAATGTCTGAAAGCTCAACAAAAGAAACTAAGTGGGTGTGCATCCAACTTGCTTGCTCATGAAGACCTAGGGCAATTGAGGAAGCCCATTGTTGGAATATACAAGCCAAGTCTATAATGAAAAATTCCCACTAGTATATGAAAGTGACAAAACAAGAGACTCTCTACCATAAAGATCATGGTGCTACTTTGAAGCACAAATCTGGAAAAAGGATAGTAGCATTGCCCCTTTTTATTTCTCTTTCCCCCTTTTTGGGCTTTTTTATTTGGGCTTTCTTTCTTTCTTTTTTTGGGACAATGCTCTATTAATGATGATCATCACACTTCTATTCATTTACAACTCAATGATTACAACTCGATACTTAGAACAAAATATGACTCTATATGAATACCTCCGGCGGTGTACCGGGATGAGCAACGAATCAAGAGTGACATGTATGAAATAATATGCATGGTGGCTTTGCCACAAATACGATGTCAACTACATGATTATGCAAGGCAATATGACAATGATGAAGCGTGTCATAATAAACGGAACGGTGGAAAGTTGCATGGCAATATATCTCGGAATGGCCATGGAAATGCCATAATAGGTAGGTATGGTGGCTGTTTTGAGGAAGATATAAGGAGGTTTATGTGTGATAGAGCATATCTTATCACGGGGTTTGGATGCACCGGCGAAGTTTGCACCAACTCTCAAGGTGAGAAAGGGCAATGCACGGTACCGAAGATGCTAGCAATGATGGAAGGTTGAGAGTGCGTATAATCCATGGACTCAACATTAGTCATAAAGAACTCACATACTTATTGCAAAAATCTACAAGTCATCAAAAACCAAGCACTACGCGCATGCTCCTAGGGGGATAGATTGGTAGGAAAATACCATCGCTCGTCCCCGACCGCCACTCATAAGGATGACAATCAAAGAACACCTCATGTTTCAAATTTGTCACACAACGTTTACCATACGTGCATGCTACGGGACTTGTAAACTTCAACACAAGTATTTCTCAAATTCACAACTACTCAACTAGCACAACTTTAATATCACTATCTCCATATCTCAAAACAATCATCAAGTATCAAATTTCTCCTAGTATTCAATGCACTTATATGAAAGTTTTTATTATATCCATCTTGGATGCCTATCATATTAGGACTAATTTTATAAACAAAGCAAATTACCATGCTGTTCTAAAGGACTCTCAAAATAATATAAGTGAAGCATGAGAGATCAATAATTTCTATAAAATAAAACCACCACCGTGCTCTAAAAGATATAAGTGAAGCACTAGAGCAAAATTGTGTAGCTCAAAAGATATAAGTGAAGCATATAAGTATTCTAATAAATTCTGATTAATGTGTGTCTCTCTCAAAAGGTGTGTACAGCAAGGATGATTGCGGTGGACTAAAAATCAAAGACTTAAATCATACAAGACGCTCCAAGCAAAACACATATCATGTGGTGAATAAAAATATAGCTCCAAGTAAAGTTACCGACGGACGAAGACAAAAGAGGGGATGCCTTCCGGGGCATCCCCAAGCTTAGGCTTTTTGGTTGTCCTTAGATTTTACCTTGGGGTGCCTTGGGCATCCCCAAGCTTAGGCTCTTGCCACTGCTTGTTCCATAATCCATCAAATCTTTACCCAAAACTTGGAAACTTCACAACACAAAACTTAACAGAAAATCTCGTGAGCTCCGTTAGCGAAAGAAAATGAAACACCACTTCAAGGTACTGCAATGAACTCATTCTTTATTTATATTGGTGTTAAACCTACTGTATTCCAACTTCTCTATGGTTCATAAACTCCATTACTATCCATAGATTCATCAAAATAAGCAAACAACACACGAAAAACAGAATCTGTCAAAAACAGAACAGTCTGTAGTAATATGTATCAAACGAATACTTCTGGAACTCCAAAAATTCTAAAATAAATTTCTGGACGCGAGGAATTTATCTATTAATAATCTGCAAAAAGAATCAACTAAATAGCACTCTCCAGTAAAAAGTTGTAGCTAATCTCGTGAGCGCTAAAGTTTCTGTTTTTTACAGCAAGATTAAAAAGACTTCACCCAAGTCTTCCCAAAGGTTCTGCTTGGCACGAACACTAATTAAAACATAAAACCACATCTAAACAGAAGCTAGATGGATTATTTATTACTAACAGAAAGGAAAAATATTGGGTTGTCTCCCAACAAGCGCTTTTCTTTAAAGCCTTTTAGCTAGGCATTGATAATTTTAATGATGCTCACATGAAAGACAAGAATTGAAGCGCAAAGAGAGCATCATAAAACACATGACAAACACATCTAAGTCTAACATACTTCCTATGCATAGGCATATTATAAGCAAACAAATTATCAAGGCAAGCAAAAACTAGCATATGCAAGGAAGCGGAAAGAAACAATAGCAATCTCAACATAACGAGAGGTAATTTAGTAACATGAAAATTTCTACAACCATATTTTCCTCTCTCATAATAATTACATGTAGGATCATAAGCAAATTCAACAATATAGCTATCACAAAACATATTCTTAACACGATCCACATGTATGCAAAGTTGACACTCTTCCAAAACAGTGGGATTAACATTAACTAAAGTCATGACCTCTCCAGACCCACTTTTATAAAAAACTTCATAAGATTGAACATTCTCCAAATATGTGGGATCTAAAGCTGACACTCTTCCAAACCGACTTTCAATATTATTGCAAACACTATTATCAATCTCATATTCATCATGGGGCTTAAATAAATTTTCAAGATCATAAGAAGAATCACCCCAATCATGATCATTGCAACAAGTAGTAGACATAGCAAAACTAGCATCCCCAACTTAGGGTTTTGCATATTATTAGCACAATTGACATTAATAGAATTTATAGTATCATCATTGCAATCATGCTTTTTATTCAAAGATCTATTGTGAATCACTTCATAAAGTACTTCATCACAATTTTCGGATTCACGAATTTCAAGCAAAACTTCATAAAGATAATCTAGTGCACAAATCTCACTAGCAATTGATTCATCATAATTGGATCTCTTAAAAAGATTAGCAAGCGGATGAGGATCCATAGATCTTAGGTTCTCTGTTTAGCAATAAATACACAATTATTCCTCGATACTGGTAGGAGAAGAACCCGACTCGGTATTCTTAAAAAAAGAGGGGAAAAAAATCATTGGCTTATCAAATTCTCTATCGAGCCGTGAAAAAGATTCAACACTATCCCGAGCACACGCAAGGGAACCGTAGACAGGCAAGTGAAATCCAATCCACGAAATTATCCGGATAGAGGATAGTCTAGATCAATTTTGAGAAAAATCTCTCTCTATATAGATAGGTATCTCTGTGGATAGAGTTATTAAATTTAAGTAAGAAAACCACACTTTAATATTGAACTGTCGGCACCAGTCCTACAACCAAACAAGCAAACGAGCCAAGTAAGACATTAAGGCAAACGAAAATACAAACAGAAGAAGGGCGAACGGAAAAAGAGGGCGAATAAAATGGCAAAGGTGAAGTGGGGGAGAGGAAAACGAGAGGAAAATGGCAAATAATGTAATGCGAGGGATAAGAGTTTGTGATGGGTACTTGGTATGTCTTGACTTGTGTGTAGACTCCCCGGCAACGGCGCCAGAAATGGCTCATTGTCGGGAGATCAAATCTTGACTTGACTTGGTGCACACCTCCCCGGCAACGGCGCCAAAAATCCTTCTTGCTACCTCTTGAGCATGCGTTGGTTTTCCCTTGAAGAGGAAAGGGTGATGCAACAAAGTAGCATAAGTATTTCCCTCAGTTTTTGAGAACCAAGGTATCAATCCAGTAGGAGGCCACACACAAGTCCCTCGTACCTACACAAACAAATAAGAACCTTGCAACCAATGCGATAAAGGGGTTGTCAATCCCTTCATGGCCACTTGCAAAAGTGAGATCTGATAGAGATGATAAGATAATATTTTTGGTATTTTTATGATAAAGATTGAAAGTAAAGATTGCAAAATAAACAACGAAAGAAATAGCTAGTTGACGGGAGATTAATATGATGGAAAATAGACCCGGGGGCCATAGGTTTCACTAGTGGCTTCTCTCAAGGTAGCATAAGTATTACGGTGGGTGAACAAATTACTGTCGAGCAATTGATAGAAAAGTGCATAGTTATGAGAATATCTAGGCATGATCATGTATATAGGCATCACGTCCGTGACAAGTAGACTGACTCCTGCATGCATCTACTACTATTACTCCACACATCAACCGCTATCCAGCATGCATCTAGAGTATTAAGTTCATAAGAACAGAGTAACGCATTAGGTAAGATGACATGATGTAGAGGGATAAACTCAAGCAATATGATATAAACCCCATCTTTTTATCCTCGATGGCAACAATACAATACGTGTCGTTTCCCCTACTGTCACTGGGATCGAGCAACGCAAGATTGAACCCAAAGCTAAGCACTTCTCCCATTGCAAGAAAGGTCAATCTAGTAGGCCAAACCAAGCTGATAATTCGAAGAGACTTGCAAAGATAACCAATCATACATAAAAGAATTCAGAGAAGATTCAAATATTGTTCATAGATAATCTTGATCATAAACCCACAATTCATCGGATCTCGGCAAACACACCGCAAAACAGAGTTACATCGAATAGATCTCCAAGAAGATCAAGGAGAACTTTGTATTGAGATCCAAAGAGAGAGAAGAAGCCATCTAGCTAATAACTATGGACCCGAAGGTCTGTGGTAAACTACTCACACATCATCGGAGAGGCTATGGTGTTGATGTAGAAGCCCTCCGTGATCGATTCCCCCTCCGGCGGAGCGCCAGAAAAGGCCCCAAGATGGGATCTCATGGGTACAGAAGGTTGCGGCGGTGGAAATAGGGTTTCGTGGTGCTCCACGATGGTTTCGGGGTACGTAGGTATATATAGGAGGAAGAAGTAGGTCGGTGGAGCCACGAGGGGCCCACGAGGGTGGAGGGCGCGCCCAGGGGGGTAGGCGCCCCCTGCCTCGTGGCCTCCTCGGTTGTTTCTTGACGTACAGTCCAAGTCCTCCGGATCACGTTTGTTCCAAAAATCACGCTCCCGAAGGTTTCATTCTGTTTGGACTCCGTTTGATATTCCTTTTCTGCGAAACACTGGAATAGGCAAAAAAAGCATTTTGCACTGGGCCTTGGGTTAATAGGTTAGTCCCCAAAATAATATAAAAGTGTATAATAAAGCCCATTAAACATCCAAAACAGAATATATAATAGCATGGAGCAATAAAAAATTATAGATACGTTGGAGACATATCAGGGGGTCCGACGCAACTTCGTCCGTCGGCGCGTAGGGGTCCTCCTCGTCGCTGCTCTTCGACTGAGCGTCCTCGGGGGGCGGCGACTCCTCGTCGGCGCGTGGGCAGATCGGCGGCGCCATGGCAGAGCTTTGAGAGAGAGAGGGGGGGGGCGAGCGAGGGGAGGATGTACATGAGAATGCAGGCGGGACGACGTGAGCAAGGTAGTATTTATTGGCAACCCGAATCTAGATCGACGGGAACACTACACACGCCGGTCGCCCGAATTTACGAGTACTGTAGTTTGAGTTACACACGTTTCCCGCATTAGAATCCGTGTGTGAACATAATAGCGGACAGTTTCCAATACAGAACCGTGTCTGAATAATAACCCCCGCCATTCACCTTCCAAACCTCGAGGCTCAAAATAGAGTGCCAATCATGTGGGGTCCTGTTGTCTTGCTAGATCTTTACATTTTCTTTTTGAACACGAGATATTTACATCATCTGAAGATTTTTTTCACTCGCACACAAGTACACAAAAATACGATTTTTCAAACCGTTATGGTTGGCCATTGCATGTAGATGTAGTTCAAATTTGAATTACGGTCATTAAATGGCTAGAAAATCACTTAAATGTCTTTAAAAGGTCAAATGACCCCTGAAATTTTCCAAATTTTCACATGACAATTGTATTAGTGCATGTTAAACGTAGAAACTTTTTTAAAGGCCGTAAGGGGAAGCTATCTCGCGTTCGTCATCAAACATGCATTGTTCCCTCTCAGAATCACTAACCTTCTAGTGAGTTGCTCCGGTTTGTGAGGGGTGTGTGTCCAAACTTTCGTCAAACAGGCCAATTTTGTTTACCACATCATCTTGGTGGCATGACATTACATCAAGCAAGGTTTCATGTTTTTCTGATCATTTTTTATTTTTTTGGAATTTAAATGCCATGGCACTCCATGCATGTACATGTGTCTATGCCGTGAGACCAATATGTTTGAAAATTCCTTCTAATTTACTGCACATGGAATTAACTCGCACACAAGTACGCAAATATGATTTTTCAAACCGTTATGGTTAGCCGTTGCATGTACATGCAGTTCAAATTTGAATTACAGTCAATAAATGGCTAGAAAATCACTTAAATGTCTTTAAATGGTCAAATGACCCCTGAAATTTTTCCAAATTTTCACATGACAGTTGTATTAGTGCACGTTAAACGTACAAAAATTTAAAGGCCGTAAGGGGAAGCTATCTCCCAGTCGTTATCAAACATGCATTGTTCCCTCTCGGAACCACTAGCCTTCTAGTGAGTTGCTCCGGTTTGTGACGGGTGTGTGTCCAAACTTTCGTCAAACATGCCAATTTTTTTACCACATCATCTTGGTGGCATGACATTACATCAAGCAAGGTTTCGTGTTTTTCTGATCATTTTTTAATTGTTTGGAATTAAAATGCCATGGCACTCCATGCATACGTATGCATGTGTCCATGTCGTGAGACCAATATGTTTGAAAATTCCTTCTAATTTACTGCACATGGAATTAACTCGCACACAAGTACACAAATATGATTTTTTAAACCGTTATGGTTAGCCGTTGCATGTAGATGTAGTTCAAATTTGAATTGCGGTCATTAAATGGCTAGAAAATCATTTAAATGTCTTCAAAAGGTCAAATGACCCTTGAAATTTTCCAAATTTTCACATGACAGTTGTATTAGTGCACGTTATACATAGAAAAAATTTGAAGGCCGTAAGAGGAAGCTATCTCCTGTTCCTCATCAAACATGCATGGTTCCCTCTTGGAACCACGAGCCTTCTAGTGAGTTGCTCCGGTTTGTGAGGGGTGTGTGTCGGTGTCAAAACCGGCCGATCTCGGGTAGGAGGTCCCGAAGTGTGCGTCTGAGGATTGAAGGTAACAGGAGGCGGGGGACACGATGTTTACCCAAGTTCGGGCCCTCTTAATGGAGGTAATACCCTACTTCCTGCTTGACTGACTTTGATGAGTATAGGGGTTACAAGAGTTGATCTATCTCGAGATCGTAATGGCTAAACCCTAGATGTCTAGCTTGTATGAATTCTGATGATCTCTACAGACTAAACCCTCCGGTTTATATAGACACCAGAGGGGGCTAGGGTTGTACAGAGTCGGTTTACAGAAAAAGGAAGTTTCTTATCCGAACGTCAGGCTTGCCATCCACGCAAAGGAGAGTCCCATCCGGACACGGGGGAAGGCCTTCAATCTCGTATCTTCACGACCCATTAGTCTGGCCCATGTCACATAGCCCGGATGCCCGGGGACCCCCTAATCCAGGACTCCCTCAGTATCCCGAAGCAAGCTTCAATGACGACGTGTCCGGCGCGCAGATTGTCTTCGGCATTGCAAGGCGGGTTCCTCCTCCGAATACTCCAAAGCAATTGAACAAAAGAACTGTATTCGGCTTTTCAATGACGACGCAGTATCCGACTTTATACCTTCGGCTTTGTAAGGTGGGCCCTCCATGGTACTTCGGACAACTTCAGCTTTATATTAAATATCATACCCTTCGGCTTCTGCGCCACCGTCGCCTCAGCTTCCACGTGTCAGATGAATACGAAGGGTCCAAGTGTTTTTACAGATAACACCCTGACTTTGTAGGGAAGGCGTCTATTTAAGGAGATTGGATCTCAGATGCCATTCCACACTAGGCGGAAATCCTTAGAGCTTGCCATAGGAAACCGTGCAAACATGGCTGGCGCTCCCAATTCTTCCTCACGCCCCCACGGCCCTCAAAAAGGTGATTGGGAGAGCTGCTCGGTATCCCACGCCCAGCTGGCCAAGCTTCAGATGCAGGGATATCTCACTCCCGCGGATCTAGTCCCCGTTCAGGCGGGATTAACTTCCATCAATGGCGAAGCCCTGGTGGAAAATTTCCCCAATCCTACTGAAGGGGAGCGAGTGTGCTTCGTTTCCTTCCTGTTAAGAGGCGTTGGATTTCCAATCCTCCCTTTCCTCCGAGGTCTCCTGGAGTATTATGGCCTCCAACTGCACAATCTCACGCCGGGCTCCATTCTGCACATCGCGGGTTTCGTCGCTCTTTGCGAGCTGTTCCTAGGCTGCGAGGCCCATTTTGAGTTATGGAGGAAACTTTTCTGCCTCGTCCCCCGCTCCCAAAAGGGATCCATATTCGAGGTGGGTGGTGCCGAAGTATGGCGCTTAGCCGGGACAGGATACCTGTCCGGCACTCCGAAGAAGGCATCCGAAGAGTGTCACTCAGAATGGTTTTATATTGAAGACGTTGTTCTCCCAGACCCAATCCGACGAGGCCTTCCTGAATTTTCCAATGCTCCGTTAAAGAAGCGCACCAGCTGGCATCCCCGAAGCCTCGAGGAGGAAGACAGTGTGGAGATTAAGAAGTTAATGAGCAAGATAAAAATACTCGCCACTCCGGACTATCTATAATTGAGGTAATGGCAATTTCAATAACGCGAGGCGTTCATCCACTCCAATCCAGAGGACTCCCCATGTGGCATTACAACGGGGAAGATGACGCATCACGCTGCGGGCGCAAGGGTCCGGATAACTTTGCCGCCTTGGCTGCCATGTTGGCTGATCTTTATAAAGGGGAGAAAGAAGATTTTACTCGCCTTAAATGCCGAGAAGGTCTTTCCATGTACAACCCTGCTGACTGGGTGAGCTTTCGGTCATTAGCCTTACTCAATCCTCTTCCCGAGTCGTGCTTAGTTGAACTTAATCCTACTATTTTTAATAGGAATGGAGAAAGGTCGTTGCGGGGATCTATAGCCCCGCTCCGCAGCCGGAGGACCATATTCGAGACTTGGATCCTGGATTTGAAGAAGATTCAGATATATTTATAGAGCTCAAGGAGGGGGTCTTTTATCAGGCGAGCTACGATGACATAGAAGTAGCCATCACAGCCGATTATCCCGGCCTTCTTCCCTCCTCCCACGTAAGTGCCCAGGAGACATGTCTTCAACAAGAGTTTTCCCGTTGCGCCTCACCCACCGCACTATCTCATGCTCCGAAGGGGCGGCGCTTGTCCTGCCAAACTGTATCGAAGGTGTCCTCCAAGAAGGTGACACTCGCGCAGGGCGAGTCTTTGAAAAGAAAGGCGGGCGGTGATACTACCGAGCCTCCTCATTCACCGAAGAGGTATAATTTTCAACCTGCACTCGGCGAATAGGCTGGATTGTGACGTGCTTCGTTGTGCTATATTTCAGGAAGAGCGTACATCGGATAGTATCTGGAGGTCTCATCGGTCATGCATCGGCCAATCCGGCCCCGGACCCTGCCACAAGGACTAGGGTTGGTACGGGCGCCACGCCGGATTGTCACCTCCACGAGGATTCGGATAATGTATCCGTCACCAATTCCGAAGTGGAGAGCGCGATGGTCCATCGACGACGGAAAGAGGCCATGCGCGATCCAAGTTTTACCGAAGAGGCGTTCAACGCCCTCAGCTCTGCGGATGCATATATCCGGGCTGCTCGGGATGGACTTGCCGGAGCTACACACCAGCTTTCAAAGGATATGCGGGTAAAGGCTTTGTGTAGATTCAATAATCATGTGCCAGTAGCCCCCGAGACTTGAAGCAGTTGGCGCAACTGATTTAAGGATCGTTGTATAATCAGGTACTCACGGAGAAGAACAACGTGTTGTTTCAGGAGCTTGAAGAATGTCAGACAAAGCTAGCTGTTGCCACCGTCGAACTGGAAGAATTGAAGAAATCCCAGAAGGCATCGAATGGCAAGTACAACCGTTGCCGGAAAGTATGATTCTGCGGCAACCATGATTTTAAATATGCATTGTTTAACAGCGGCAAGGTTGCTAAATCAGTTGGAGGAGAGGCTAAAGGCTGCTGAGACGGCCAAAGAACATGCCGAAGGGCAAGAAGCCACTGGTCAACGTACGTGTGTTGACACGGACCATTAATGAGAAAAACAAACTACAGGATACTAACATCTAGCAAGCCGAAGAACTGAAGGACGTAAGAGCCCAACTGTTGGATGCCTTGAAGGAAAACAGAAAGCTGAAAGGCGGCATATTTAGTATGTCCTTTAACTTGTCTTTCATATGGTCCCTTGACGGAAATTTTTGTTTTACGAGATTGTTCCTGTAGGCTTATTGACTGGGCGGCCTGAAGGAGAAGTGTCCGGATTTCAAGGCGACTTGCTACAAGAGTTATCCAAGGTGCACGAGTGAGCTCGGAAGGCGATGAGGAGTATGGCTAAGGCGTTATGGCCATCCGATTCTCCTCCAGGACTAATGGGGGAGCTCGCGGAGCTATTCAAAGGAGCTCGTCTTCGCTTTGAGCTGTGGAAGGCATCAGCATGTCGAGAGGGTGCACGAGAGGCCTGGGCCATGGTGAAAACGCGGTATACCTGACTTGATCCGAATCATATGGCCCGGGTCAGACCTCGGGGACCAGACGGACAAGAAATTCCGATTAGCTTGGTGTATGATCAAGTAAAGATAGCCGCCAAATTTTCACAGCAGGATTGTAAACTAGATAGCCTGATAGATGGCATAGATAAGGAGTAGGCGTGCGAGTTTATGTGACAATACACTTTATCAGCAAACTCATCTCCGACCGAGTTGTAAAAGATTGTTGATGTCTACTACACAACCTTCTTCTTGTAGATGTTGTTGGGCCTACAAGTGCAGAGGTTTGTAGGACAGTAGCAAATTTCCCTCAAGTGGATGACCTAAGGTTTATCAATCCGTGGGAGGCGTAGGATGAAGATGGTCTCTCTCAAACAACCCTGCAACCAAATAACAAAGAGTCTCTTGTGTCCCCAACACACCCAATACAATGGTAAATTGTATAGGTGCACTAGTTCGGCGAAGAGATGGTGATACAAGTGCAATATGGATGATAGATATGAGTATTTGTAATCTGAAAATATAAAAACAGCAAGGTAACTAATGATAAAAGTGAGCGTAAACGGTATTGAATACTAGGAAACAAGGCCTAAGGTTCATACTTTCACTAGTGCAAGTTCTCTCAACAATAATAACATAATTGGATCATATAACTATCCCTCAACATGCAACAAAGAGTCACTCCATAGTCACTAATAGCGGAGAACAAACGAAGAGATTATGGTAGGGTACGAAACCACCTCAAAGTTATTCTTTCTGATCAATCTATTCAAGAGTCCGTAGTAAAATAACATGAAGCTATTCTTTTCGTTCGATCTATCTTAGAGTTCGTACTAGAGTAACACCTTAAGACACAAATCAACCAAAACCCTAATGTCACCTAGATACTCCAATGTCACCTCAAGTATCCATGGGTATGATTATACGATATGCATCACACAATCTCAGATTCATCTATTCAACCAACACAAAGAACTTCAAAGAGTGCCCCAAAGTTTCTACCGGAGAGTCAAGACGAAAATGTGTACCAACCCCTATGCATAGGTTCATGGGTGGAACCCGCAAGTTGATCACCAAAACATACATCAAGTGGATCACGTGATATCCCATTGTCACCACAGATAAGCACGGCAAGACATACATCAAGTGTTCTCAAATCCTTAAAGACTCAATCCGATAAGATAACTTCAAAGGGAAAACTCAATCCATTACAAGAGAGTAGAGGGGGAGAAACATCATAAGATCCAACTATAATAGCAAAGCTCGCGATACATCAAGATCGTATCACCTCAAGAACACGAGAGAGAGAGAGAGAGATCAAACACATAGCTACTGGTACATACCCTCAGCCCCGAGGGTGAACTACTCCCTCCTCGTCATGGAGAGCGCCGGGATGATGAAGATGGCCACCGGTGAGGGTTCCCCCCTCCGGCAGGGTGCCGGAACAGGGTTCCGATTGGTTTTTGGTGGCTACAGATGCTTGCGGCGGCGGAACTCCCGATCTATTCTGTTCCCCGATGGTTTTAGGGTATATGGGTATATATAGGCGAAAGAAGTCGGTTAGGGGAGCCACGAGGGGCCCACGAGGGTGGAGGGCGCGCCCCTTACCTCCTGCCTTCCTTGTTGCTTCCCTTACATACACTCCAAGTCTTCTGGATTGCTTCCGTTCCAAAAATAACTCTCCCGAAGGTTTCATTCCGTTTGGACTCCGTTTGATATTCCTTTTCTGCGAAACACTGAAACAAGGGAAAAAACAGAAACTGGCACTGGGCTCTGGGTTAATAGGTTAGTCCCAAAAATAATATAAAAGTGTTTAATAAAGCCCATAAACATCCAAAACAGAATATATAGTAGCATGGAACAATAAAAAATTATAGATACGTTGGAGACGTATCAAGCATCTCCAAGCTTAATTCCTGCTCGTCCTCGAGTAGGTAAATGATAAAAACAAATTTTTTGATGTGGAATGCTAGCAGGTGCACAAGTTTGATCAATGATAATTTCAATCACCTTTTCTAGCATCATTATATGTTATAACAGTAGCTCATATCATAAAACTTTGCATGATCAAGTAACAATCTATTCACATGTTAAAGTATAGATCATAAACTTTCTTGAAAACTAACAAACCGTGTTATTAGTCATCAAACAATTACAATTCATCTTATTTTCAGGAAGAGTCTATGTCAGAGCTTTGATTCCGCAAACTTCACATACTCAACTATCATTTAGTCTTCCATGATTGCTACCACTCAAAGCATATTTTTAGAACAAATAGTATTCATTGAACACAGAGAAAGATAGGGGCTTAATGTTTCGCCTCCCAATATTTTACCTCAAGGGTAATATCAACAATAATAATTCATGCTCAAATATATTTGAATGGCCATATACGCTTAGATCTTTCCATCACATGATGCTTGCCAACTAAAGAGTAGGTTGGAATGAGAAGTAATACTATTGACTCTTGCATAAAAGTAAAATATAGGCCCTTCGCAGAGGGAAGCAGGGATTTGCAGAGGTGCCAGAGCTCGAAGCTAAAACAGAGATGAAAATAATTTTGAGAGGTATGCTTTCATTGTCAACATAACGACCAAGAGTTCCCAATATCTTCCATACTAGATACATTATAGGCAGTTCCCAAACAGAAAGGTAAAGATTTTACTCCCCCTCCACCAACAATCACACTCCACGGCTTGTCCGAAACAACGGGTGCCGTCCAACTATCAACAATCCCGGGGGAGTTTGTTTAAATTATTTGCGAATTTGTTTTTGATCTTTTGATCATAGGACTGGGCATCCCAGTTACCAACCATTTTCTTGTGAATGATGAGCGGAGTCCACTCATTGTGAGAATAACCCACCTAGCATGGAAGATACTGACAGCCCCTAGTCGCTACATGAGCGATTCGGGCATACAAAACAGATTATTATTTGAAGGTTTAGAGTTTGGCACATGCAAATTTACTTGGAACGGCAGGTAAATACCGCATATAGGTAGATATGGTGGACACTCATGGAAACTTGGTTCAAGGAATTTGGATGCACAAGCAGTATTACCGCTTAGTACAGATATTTTGGCTAGCAAAGGATTCTAAATAGCAAGCACCACATGTTAGAGGATCCATAACAATATAACTTCTATACAAATATACCCAAGCATAACTCATTATGTTGTCTTCCTTGTCCAACTTCAACTAATTTGCTCAGGTTTGAAAATAATTAATGGGGCTCACAATCATAGAAGATGTCCAAGATAGTATATTTATATGTGAAATCTCTCTTCCTTCAATATTCTTTCATGAATTGTTCAAGTGACCAATACAATGTTTGCTAACCTTCAAAAATTTACCACCTCTAGTTCTTATATGTAAAGTCATTACTCCCCATGGGATAAGCATATGAAACATGTATAATTTCAGATTTATGATATTCAATTCATTCAACCATTTACTCATAGGATAGAAGTGAAGCACACGAGTAAATGACAAACTACTCCAAAAAGATATAAGTGAAGATCAATGAGTAGTTAAATAATTATTTAGCTATGTGAAGACTCTCTGTCATTTAAGAATTTCAGATCTTGGTATTTTATTCAAACAGCAAGCAAGGCTAAAGAAAATAAAATGACGCTCCAAGCAAAACACATATCATGTGGTGAATAAAAATATAGCTCCAAGTAAAGTTACCGATGAACGAAGACGAAAGAGGGGATGCCATCCGGGGCATCCCCAAGCTTAGGCTCTTGGTTGTCCTTGAATATTACCTTGGGGTGCCTTGGGCATCCCCAAGCTTAGGCTCTTGCCACTCCTTATTCCATAGTCCATCGACTCTTTACCCAAAACTTGAAAACTTCACAACACAAAACTTAACAGAAAACTCGTGAGCTCCGTTAGCGAAAGAAAACAAAACACCACTTCAAGCTACTGTAATGAACTCATTCTAAATTCCTATTGATGTAATATCTACTGTATTCCAACTTATCTATGGTTCATACCCTCCGATACTACTCATAGATTCATCAAAATAAGCAAACAACACATAGAAAACAGAATCTGTCAAAAACAGAACAGTCTGTAGTAATCTGTATCAAACGCAAACTTCTGGAACTCAAAAAGTTCTACCAAAATAGGAAGACCTAGATAATTTGATTATTGATCTGCTGCAATTGGTATCAGTATTTTATCACTTTCTGGTGATTTTAAACAATTGTTTTCGTGAACAAAAAGTTTCTGGAATTTTCAGCAAGATCAAATAACTATCATCCTAGAAGATCCTATAGGTCTTACTTGGCACAAACACTAATTAAAACATAAAACCACATCTAACCAGAGGCTAGATGATTTATTTATTACTAAACAGGAACAAAAAGCAAGGAACAAAAATAAAAATTGGGTTGCCTCCCAACAAGCGCTAACGTTTAACGCCCCTAGCTAGGCATGATGATTTCAATGATGCTCACACAAAAGATAAGAGTTGAAACATAAAGAGAGCATCATGATGAATATGACTAGCACATTTAAGTCTAATCCACTTCCTATGCATAGGGATTTTGTGAGCAAACAACTTATGGGAACAAGAATCAACTTGCATAGGAAGGTAAAACAAGCATAACTTTAAAACTTTAAGCACATAGAGAGGAAACTTGATATTATTGCAATTTCTACAAGCATATGTTCCTCCCTCATAATAATTTTCAGTAGCATCATGAATAAATTCAACAATATAACCAACACCTAAAGCATTCTTTTCATGATCTACAAGCATAGAAAATTTACTACTCTCCACATAAGCAAAATTCTTCTCATTCGGGATAGTGGGAGTATCATAAGAGACTTGAATACTATAAATTGTTTCCACATTAAAAGAGTAATGTTCAGAAAAAGGGGAATCATAATCATGACAAGTTTTATAAATATAATCATCACTACTTTTTATAGCATATGTATCATCACAATAATCATCATAAGTAGCAACTTTGTTCTCATCATAATCGATTGAAACCTCTTCCAAGATAGTGGAATCATCACTAAATAAAGTCACGACCTCTCCAAATCCACTTTCATAATTATCATAATAAGATTCAACATCCTCCAAAATAGCGGGATCATTACTTCCTAAAGTTGACACTCTTCCAAACCCACTTTCATCAATATAATCATCATAAGTAGGAGGCATGCTATCATCATTATAAATTTGCATATCAAAACTTGGGAGACTAAAATATCATCTTCATCAGACATTGCATCCCCAAGCTTGTAGCTTTGCATATCATTAGCATCATGGGTATTCAAAGAATTCATACTAACAACATTGCAATAATGCTCATCATTCACATATTTTATGCCAAGCATTCTATGTAATTCTTCTTCTAGTACTTGAGCACAATTTTCCTTCCCATCATTTTCACAAAATACATTAAAAAGATGAAGCATATGAGGCACCCTTAATTCCATTTTTTGTAGTTTTCTTTTATAAACTAAACCAGTGATAAAACAAGAAACAAAAAGATTCGATTGCAAGATCTAAAGATATACCTTCAAGCACTCACCTCCCCGGCAACGGCGCCAGAAAAGAGCTTGATGTCTACTACACAACCTTCTTCTTGTAGATGTTGTTGGGCCTCCAAGTGCAGAGGTTTGTAGGACAGTAGCAAATTTCCCTCAAGTGGATGACCTAAGGTTTATCAATCCGCGGGAGGCGTAGGATGAAGATGGTTTCTCTCAAACAACCCTGTAACCAAATAACAAAGAGTCTCTTGTGTCCCCAACACACCCAATACAATGGTAAATTGTATAGGCGCACTAGTTCGGCGAAGAGATGGTGATACAAGTGCAATATGGATGATAGATATGAGTATTTGTAATCTGAAAATAGAAAAACAGCAAGGTAACTAATGATAAAAGTGAGCGTAAACGGTATTGCAATACTAGGAAACAAGGCCTAAGGTTCATACTTTCACTAGTGCAAGTTCTCTCAACAATAATAACCTAATTGGATCATATAACTATCCCTCAACATGCAACAAATAGTCACTCCAAAGTCACTAATAGCGGAGAACAAACGAAGAGATTATGGTAGGGTACGAAACCACCTCAAAGTTATTCTTTCTTATCAATGTATTCAAGAGTCCGTAGTAAAATAACACGAAGCTATTCTTTTCGTTCGATCTATCCTAGAGTTCGTACTAGAGTAACACCTTAAGACACAAATCAACCAAAACCCTAATGTCACCTAGATACTCCAATGTCACCTCAAGTATCCGTGGGTATGATTATACGATATGCATCACACAATCTCAGATTCATCTATTCAACCAACACAAAGAACTTCAAAGAGTGCCCCAAAGTTTCTACCGGAGAGTCAAGACGAAAATGTGTACCAACCCCTATGCATAGGTTCATGGGCGGAACCCGCAAGTTGATCACCAAAACATACATCAAGTGGATCACGTGATATCCCATTGTCACCACAGATAAGCACGGCAAGACATACATCAAGTGTTCTCAAATCCTTAAAGACTCAATCCGATAAGATAACTTCAAAGGGAAAACTCAATCCATTACAAGAGAGTAGAGGGGGAGAAACATCATAAGATCCAACTATAATAGCAAAGCTCGCGATACATCAAGATCGTATCACCTCAAGAACACGAGAGAGAGAGAGAGATCAAACACATAGCTACTGGTACATACCCTCAGCCCCGAGGGTGAACTACTCCCTCCTCGTCATGGAGAGCGCCGGGATGATGAAGATGGCCACCGGTGAGGGTCCCCCCCCTCCGACAGGGTGCCGGAACAGGGTCCCGATTGGTTTTTGGTGGCTACAGATGCTTGCGGCGGCGGAACTCCCGATCTATTCTGTTCCCCGATGGTTTTAGGTTATATGGGTATATATAGGCGAAAGAAGTCGGTCAGGGGAGCCACGAGGGGCCCACGAGGGTGGAGGGCGCGCCCGGGAGGGTGGGCGCCCCCCTGCCTCGTGCCTTCCTCGTTGCTTCGCTTACGTACACTCCAAGTCTTCTGGATTGCTTCCGTTCCAAAAATAACTCTCCCGAAGATTTCATTCCGTTTGGACTCCATTTGATATTCCTTTTCTGCGAAACACTGAAACAAGGGAAAAACAAAAACTGGCACTGGGCTCTGGGTTAATAGGTTAGTCCCAAAAATAATATAAAAGTGTTTAATAAAGCCCATAAACATCCAATACAGTATATATAATAGCATGGAACAATAAAAAATTATAGACACGTTGGAGACGTATCAATTGTCATAGCAGACCTTCCGCTTCAGCCTCCGAAACCCAAGGGTGGAGTGTTTCCGAATACTATACCGGTGGAAAACACACCAAGTACGTTTGGAAACCAGGCGATCCAGTGATAATGCTTGAACAGACAAGCTGTATTCGGGGAGTTATGTTATATTACTTTTGAATGTAAGAAACATCTTCCAGGAAGAATAGTTTTGTTAAGGGTTCCTCTACCTGGGTCGGCTTCACCCGTCTGAGGTACATGTCCGGATGGCCCGTCTGTAACAATCGCAGAGGTGCTCCCTTTATGCCCTAACCGAACAAGCGGGAATGTAGGGCATAAGCACAGGAGCCAGGCAACCCAGCTTGGCAAAAACTTAAGTCATAGAGGTGCATATAATGGCGAAGACAGGATGTATATGAGCAAAAAAAATACACATATATATGGTGAGCCTTATGCTCGAGATAATAAAGGCTTCTATTTGAAAGAAGCCCCCAGTTATACTGGGGTGTGTACATTTAAAGATGTATTCCCCGCAAGTGTGCGGCTTACCCGAACACACGCTAGAAATCGTAAAACAAACGAAAAGAAGAAAGAGAAAAAAGAGAAAAAGGTAACGGACAATGTGTCCGGACTTAGGCGTAGAATCTTCGGAGTCTGGCAGCGTTCCATGGGTTCGGCTCTAAGCGATTGTCCGATGCATTACGAAGGCGATAGGCTCCTCCAGTGAGAACTTCATCTATAATGAAGGGACCCTCCCATTTGGGCTTGAGCTTGTCCTTTTTCTTCTCTGGTAGGCGTAGAACGAGTTCACCGACATTATAAGTCTTGGCCCGCAATTCTCTGCTTTGGTATCTTCGAGCTTGTTGCTGGTAGAATGCAACGAGCTTTTGCGACATCGCGCTCCTCCTCCGGGCCGTCTAAGTCATCTTGCCGATCGAGCTCGGCCTCTCTCTCTTCATACATGCGCACTCGAGGTGAGTCATGAATAATATCGCAGGGCAAGATGGCCTCTGCGCCATACACCATGAAGAATAGTGTGTATCCGGTCATGCGATTGGGTGTGGTCCGCAGCCCTCAGAGTACGGAGTCAAGCTCCTCGACCCAGTGTTTGTCCGACTCCTTTAGAGATCGCACTGGTCTGGGTTTAATGCCGCTCATTATCAGGCCATTGGCCCGTTCGACTTGACCATTTGTTTGAGGGTGATATACGAAGGCGTAATCTAGTTTGATGCCCAGATTAGCACACCAAGTTTTTACCTGGTCGGCTGTAAAGTTAGAGCCATTGTCAGTGATGATGCTGTGTGGGACACCATAACGGTGTACGACACCGGATATAAAATCTATCACTGGTCCTGCTTCAGCCGTTTTGATTGGTTTGGCCTCTATCCACCTAGTAAATTTATCTGCCATAACTAGCAGGTATTTTTTCTTATGGCTTCCCCCTTTAAGGGGTCCGACCATGTCCAACCCCCAGACCGCGAAAGGCCAAGTAATGGGGATTGTTCGTAGGGCGGTAGGCGGCATATGGCTTTGATTTGCGAAGAGATGGCATCCAACACAATGTTGGACGAGGTCCTGTGCATCTGCTCGGGCCGTTGGCCAGAAAAAACTAGTACGGAAGGCTTTACTTACAAGGGTGATGGCCACCAAGGCCAGCATGGATTTCGGCCAATAGCTGCTGCCCCTCCTCTTCGGAGATACATCTTTGAAGGACTCCGATAGTACTTTTCTTGTAGAGTTCTCCTTCATGAACCTTGTAGGCTTTCGAACGTCGAACGATGCAACGAGCCTCATTCTGGTCCTCGGGGAGCTCCCGCCTATTAAGGTAGGCCAGGAAGGGTTCGGTCCATGGAGCGATTACCGCCATGATTACATGGGCGGAAGGCGTTGGTTCTGTGCCTGAGCCCCCGATGATGTCTGAATCGTGTTCGGCATCTGGGGGTGTGATCGGCACCTGACTAGTATTTCCACTCTCGTCCTGCCATAACATGGATGGCTTAAAGAGCCTTTCCACGAAGGTGTTAGGTGGGACGGGGTTGCGTTTAGCGCCCATTCGAGCAAGGATGTCCGCTGCTTGGTTACTGTCTCGGGCCACATGATGAAACTCGAGTCCCTCGAACCGAGCTGATATTTTCAGCACGACATTGCGGTAAGCCGCCATCTTTGGATCTTTTGCATCGAATTCTCCGTTTATTTGGGATATTGAGAGATTTGAATCCCCGCGTACCTCGAGGCGTTGTATGCCCATAAAAACAGCCATCCGTAGACCATGCAGTAGTGCCTCATATTCGACTGGGTTATTAGAGTCCGTAGACATGATTTGCAATACGTAGCGGACTGTGTCCCCTGTAGGGAATGTTAGGATGACACCGGCCCCCAATCCGGCTAACTTTTTGAGCCATCGAAGTACATCACCCAGTTGGAGTATGTGCCGTACTCTTTAGGGAGTTCGACTTCTGTCCATTCGGCGACGAAGTCGGCCAACACCTGAGATTTAATGGCTCGGCGTGGTTTATACATTATTTCAAATGGTAGGAGCTCGATGGCCCATTTTGCAATGCAGCCGGTGGCATCTCGATTGTTTATGATGTCATTGAGTGGCACCTTGGAGGCCACCGTGATCGAGCACTCTTGAAAGTAGTGTCGCAACTTCCGAGATGCCATGAAAACCGCATATGCTATCTTTTGATAGTGCGGGTATCGGGATTTGCATGGCGTGAGAACCGCCGATACATAGTATACGGGTTTTTGGAGTGGGAATTTGTGTCCCTCTTCCTCTCGTTCGACGACGAGTACTGCGCTCACCACCTGGTGAGTTGCAGATATATACAGTAGCATAGGTTCGCCAATGTTAGGTGCGGCAAGGATTGGATTGTTTGCTAGCAGAGTTTTTATTTCTTCCAACCCGGCTGTTGCCGCGTCCGTCCACTCAAAGTGGTTGGTACGTCAAAGCAGGCGATATAGTGGCATCGCCTTCTCTCCCAGTCTGGAGATAAAGCGGCTTAAGGCTGCCACGCACCTAGCTAGTTTTTGGACCTGTTTTAGGTCTGTTGGTATTGCCAACTGAGACAAGGCTCGGATTTTGGCTGGGTTTGCTTCGATTCCTCTATTGGAAACGATGAACCCAAGAAGCTTTCCGGCCAGAACGCCGAAAACGCAATTTTCTGGATTGAGCCGTATGTCATATGTTCGGAGGTTGCCGAATGTAAGACGTAAGTCGTCTATCAATGATTCGACATGTTTGGTTTTGATGACTACATCGTCTACATACGCCTCCACCATCTTGCCAATTTGTTTTTCTAGGCATGTTTGAATCATGCGTTGGTAGGTGGCGCCGGCGTTTTTAAGCCCGAAAGGCATAGTGTTAAAACAGAAAGGCCCGTACAGAGTGATAAATGCCGTTGCAGCCTGATCGGATTCCTTCATCTTAATCTGATGGTATCCGGAGTATGCATCGAGGAAACACAGTGAATCGTGTCCTACAGTTGCATCAATAATCTGGTCAATGCGGGGCAGTGGGAAGGGGTCCTTAGGGCAAGCTTTATTGAGGTCTTTAAAATCGACACAAAGGCGCCAGGATTTGTCCCTCTTTGGCACCATGACCAGGTTTGCTAGCCAATCTGGGTATTTTATTTCTCGAATAAACCCGGCTTCAAGTAGTTTGGCTAGCTCCTCCCCCATAGCTTGTCGTTTGGGTTCGGAAAATTGCCGTAGCATTTGCTTAACTGGCTTGAACCCCTTTATTATGTTGAGGTTATGTTCGGCCAGTCCGCGTGGGATTCCTAGCATATCCGAAGGGTGCCAGGCAAAAATGTCCCAATTCTCGCGCAGGAATGCTCTCAGAGTGGCGTCGATCGCCGGATCCAGCTGTGCTCCAATGGCTGCTGTTTTATTAGGATCCGTCGGGTGAACTTGGAATTTGACTATTTCGTCTGCCAGTTTGAAAGAAGTGGATTTTGGCCTTTTGTTGAGGATTACGTCATCTCTATCCACTATGGACCGTAGAGCGGTGAGCTCCTCGGCCGCAAGGGCCTCAGATAGTGCCTTGAGGGCCAGTGATGCAGTTTTGTTTTCGGCGCGGAGTGCTATGTCCAGATCACTGGTGATAGTGATGACTCCATTGGGCCCGAGCATTTTGAGCTTCATATACCCGTAATGAGGTATGGCTTGAAAGCGTGTGAATGCATCTCGCCCCAACAAGGCATGATATCCGCTGTTGAAGGGTGCCACCTGGAAGATTAACTCTTCGGACCTATAGTTCTCAGGCGTGCCGAATACCACATCAAGTTTTATTTTTCCCGAACACCACGCTTCTCGGCTGGGGATAATGCCTCGAAAGGTTGTACTGCTCTGCTCGATGCGGTTCCTGTCTATTTGCATTTTGTCGAGCGTGTCCTCATAGATGAGGTTCAATCCGCTGCCCCCGTCCATGACCACTTTAGTGAGCCGAAAGCCATCCACAATTGGGTTTAGAACTAAAGCGACTGGTGCTCGGACTGATCGGGTCCGTGGTTCGTTAGTGGCATTGAAGGTTATCGCCATGTCATTCCAAGGGTTTATTGCGGCTACTTGGTTAACTTTGACGAGGTCGCGGAGCGCCCTTTTTCACTGATTATTTGAAGAAAAGGTCTCGAAGACCGTAAGTACATTGAGATCGTTATCCTCCGAGGAGTACTTTGCAGGGGTAGTGTTGGTGAGGATGGCCTCACCGCTTTTAGCCACCTGCCGGAGTATCCAACATGCCCGAAGGCTATGTGTTGGTTCAGAATCCGGCATTGTGTGTATCTGACAAGGCTTGTCGAGCCATTCATCAAGGACAGTTCTATGTCCCGTTAAGGGTTTAATTTTCTTGTCCGTGGAGCGATGATCAGGTGCCCGGTGAGGGTGCATCCTTTTTGCCCGGCCGGTGGGCGGCTTAGAGGCCGATGGATCCCACTGAGCTGTCTGGGCTTTCCAAGCGCTTTCCATTGCGCAATACTTCTGTACTATGTATGCCAAATCTGCAAAGTGCAGTATGCGGCGTCGGTTGAGGGCATTGAGGATCCCCTCGTCTGTGCAGTTGCGACAAAAGACTGATACCGCATCATCGTCGCAGCAATCTTTAATCTTGTTTTTAACAAGTAGGAATCTAGCCCAAAAGTAATGGACTGTTTCCTGAGGTTGCTGCCATATATACATTAAGTCGTATATATCCGGGGGACCGGAATTGCGTGGAGAGTATTGATTGTGGTGGGCGGGTGGGTTTAAATCCGAACCCTGACCCACTGAGGAATCCGGATTTTACAAAATTTCCGAGGTCACTAGCCCAGGATCCAGAGTGTCCTGGGGGTTTTTAGGCTCAACACCTGATTCTATGTTTGGAGGACAGATGGTCTCTTCTCGAAGATGGGTGTCTGGCTCGCAGGGCTCGTAGATCCGAACATAGTTTGTTTTCAGCATAGGAGGAGCGGTATCCTCGACTTGCTCTTCCACGACGGTCACCAGGTGGGTGACAGGTGGGGACATGATTTCCCTCTGATCGGGTTTAAGCCCAATCTCATCATAATCTGTTGCGACCCCCAGGGCGGCGATGCGATCTAGTAGTTCGTTTAAGGACGAGATATCTGTCGGATCCATCTAGGATGCAAAGATAGTTTTTGGCAATCTGGGGGACCGCTTTGGGCATGACGGCCGAGCGGGCACCCATGGTGAAATTGCCGATCTAGAGGATCTGCCCAGGGACTAGGGCCCTTCCAGAGGTGATCTTGTCGCTGACGACAAGGCGAGCCATCAATCCTCCTATCGACAACACAGAGGAACTCTCAATGAAAGCACCAATGTCGGTGTCAAAACCAGCCGATCTCGGGTAGGGGGTGCCAAACCGTGCGTCTGAGGATTGAAGGTAACAGGAGGAGGGGGACACGATGTTTACCCAGGTTCGGGCCCTCTTAATGGAGGTAATACCCTACTTCCTGCTTGATTGACTTTGATGAGTATAGGGGTTACAAGAGTTGATCTACCTCGAGATCGTAATGGCTAAACCCTAGATGTCTAGCCTGTATGAATTCTGATGATCTCTATGGACTAAACCCTCCAGTTTATATAGACACCAGAGGGGGCTAGGGTTGTACAGAGTCGGTTTACAGAAAAAGGATGTTTCATATCCGAATGCCAGGCTTGCCATCCACGCAAAGGAGAGTCCCATCCGGACACGGGGGAAGGCCTTCAATCTCGTATCTTCACGGCCCATTAGTTCGGCCCATGTCACATAGCCCGGATGCCCGGGGATCCCTAATCCAGGACTCCCTCAGTGTGTGTCCAAACTTCCGTCAAACCGGCCAATTTTTTTACCACATCATCTTGGTGGCATGACATTACATCAACCAAGGTTTCATGTGTTTCTGATATTTTTTATTTTTTGGAATTTAAATGCCATGGCACTCCATGCTTAATTGTGTCATAGCCGATAGACCAATATGTTTGAAAATTCCTTCCAATTTACTGCACATGGAATTAAATCGCACACAAGTACACAAATATGATTTTTCAAACCATTATGGTTAGCCGTTGCATGTACATCTAGTTCTAATTTGTTACAGTCATTAAATGGCTAGAAAATCACTTAAATGTCTTCAAAAGGTCAAATGACCCCTGAAATTTTCCAAAATTTGACATGACAGTTGTATTAGTGCACGTTACACGTAGAAAAAATTTGAAGGCCGTAAGAGGAAGCTATCTCCAGTTCGTCATCAAACATGCATTGTTCCCTCTCGGAACCACGAGCCTTCTATTGAGTTGCTCCGGTTTGTGAGGGGTGTGTGTCCAAACTTTCGTCAAACATGCCAAATTTTTTACCACATCATCTTGGTGGCATGACATTACATCAACCAAGGTTTCATGTGTTTATGATTTTTTTAATTTTTTGGAATTTAAATGCCATGGCAATCCATGCTTAATTGTGTCATAGCCGTTAGACCAATATGTTTGAAAATTCTTTCCAATTTACTGCACATGGAATTAAATCGCACACAAGTACACAAATATGATTTTTCAAACCGTTATGGTTAGCCGTTACATGTACATCTAGTTCTAATTTGAATTACAGTCATTAAATGGCTAGAAAATCACTTAAATGTCTTCAAAAGGTCAAATGACCACTGAAATTTTCCTAAATTTGACATGACAGTTGTATTAGTGCACGGTACACGTAGAAAAAATTTGAAGGCTGTAAGAGGAAGCTGTTGGGGAACGTAGCATGCAATTTCAAAAATTTTCCTACGATCATGCAAGATCTATCTAGGAGATGCATAACAACGAGAGGGGGAGAGTGTGTCCATGTACCCTCGTAGATGGAAAACGGAAGCGTTAGGTTAACGCGGTTGATGTAGTCGAACGTCTTCATGATCCAACCGAATGTACGGCACCTCTGTGTTCAGCACACGTTCAGCTCGATGACGTCCCTCGAACTCTTGATCCAGTAGAGGGTCGACGGAGAGTTCCCTCAACACGACGGCGTGGTGACGGTGTTGGTGATGTGATCCGCACAGGGCTTCGCCTAAGCACTACGACGCTATGACCGGAGGAGTAAACTGTGGAGGGGGGCACCGCACATGGCTAAGAGAACAATTGATGTGCCTTTGGGGTGCCCCTGCCCACGTATATAAAGGAGGGGGAGAGAGGCCGGCGGCCAGGAGGGGCGTGCCATGGGGGGAGTCCTACTCGGACCCCTAGACCAAGTAGGATTCGCCCCCCCTTTTCCTTTCTCCACCGGAGGGAATAGGAAGGAGAGGGAGAGGGAAAGGGAAGGGGGCGCCGCCCCCTCCTCCTTGTCCTATTAGGACTCCCTGGGAGGGGGGCGCGCGGCCACCCCCCGCGGGCTTCCCTCCCTCTCCCTTAGGCCCATGTTGGCCCAACACTTCCCCGGGGGGTTCCGGTAACCCCTCGGTACTCCAGAAAAGTACCCGAATCACTCAGAACCATTCCAATGTCCGAATATAACCTTTAAATATATGAATCTTTACCTCTCGACCATTTCAAGACTCCTCGTCATGTCCGTTATCTCATCCGGAACTCCGAACAAACTTCGTTCACCAAAACACATAACTCATAATACAAATCGTCATTGAACGTTAAGCGTGCGGACCCCATCTCGGTGGCCTCCCACACCCCTTCTTTGCACTATAAATTCCCAAATATTCCGAAACCCTTCAGGGGTTACCCTAGATCAGAAGTTCCGCCGCCGCAAGGCTCTGTAGCAACCGAAAACCAATCTAGACCCGTTCCGGCACCCTGTCGGAGGGGGGAATCATCTCCGGTGGCCATCTTCATCATCCCGGCGGCCACCACGATGAGGAGGGAGTAGTCCACCCTCGGGGCTGAGGGTTTGTACCAATAGTTATGTGTTTAATCTCTCTCTCTCTCGTGATCTATATCATGGGCTTTGTTAATATAGTCGGATCATATGATGTTTCTACCCTCTATACTCTTGTTACGATGAATTGAATCTTTACCCTTCAAAGTTTTGTCTTGTCGGATTGAATATTCATAGATGAGAACACATGATGTATGTCTTGCAATATGAATACTTCAGGTGACAAATGGGGTATCATATTGATTCACTTGATATGTGTTATGACATTCAACTCACGGATTCCTGCGGTGATATTGGGGTAATCTATGCATAGGGGTTTATGCATGTTTTTCTCCGACGGAAACTTTGGGGTCTCTTTACAGTTCTTTGTGTGGATTGAGTATTACAAATATGAATTTGCTTTGGTGTTATTCTAGTACGAACTCTAGGATAGATCAAACGAAAAAAATAGCTTTGTGTTATTTTAGTACGAACTCTTGAATAGATCGAATGGAAAGAATAGCTTTGAGGTTGTTTCGTGCCCTACAAACAACTTCTATCTTTTGTTCTCCACTAATGGGAACTCGGGAGTGATTCTTTGCTGCACTTTGAGGGATAATCATATGATCCAAGTATGTTAGCATTGTTGGGAGATTGCACTAGCGAAAGTACGGACCCTAGGCCTCATTTTTAAGCATTGCAATACCGTTTTTGTGCCCGTTTACTATTTGCTACCTTGCTGTTTTTATTTATTCAGATTATAAAAATATATTTCTACCATCAATATTACACTTTTATCACCATCTCTTCGTCGAACTGGTGCACCTATTCAATTTGCCATTGTATTGGGTGTGTTGGGGACACAAGAGATTTCTTGTATTTGGTTGCAGGGTTGTTTGAGAGAGACCATCTTCATCCTACACCTCTCACAAATTGATAAACCTTAGGTCATCCACTTGAGGGAAAATTGCTACTGTCCTACAAAACTCTGCGCTTGGAGGCCCAACACTAGTCTACAAGAATAAAGTTGCGTAGTAGACATCAAGCTCTTTTCTGGCGCCGTTGCCGGGGAGGTGAGTGCTTGAAGGTATATCTTTAGATCTTGCAATCGAATCTTTTAGTTTCTTGTTTTATCACTAGTTTGGTTTATGAAAGAAAACTACATAAAAAATGGAATTGAGGTTGCATCATATTATTGATCATCTTTACAATATCTTTCTTGAAAATGATGGATCAGAAAGTTGTGCTCAATTGTTAGAAGAAGAGGTCAATAAAATGTTTGGCACAAAATATTTGAATGATGAGCATGATTGCAATGTTGTTAGTATGAACTCTTTGAATATCCATGATGCTAATGATATGCAAAGCCATAAGCTTGGGGATGCTATGTTTGATGATATTTTTAGCCCCCCAAGTTTTGATGAGAAAGTTTATTATGATGATTGCATGCCTCCTATTTATGATGATTATGGTGATGACATGTATGCTATTGTCGGTGTACAAAAAGAGGGGCACACTTTTTTACCCCTTTACCTGTGCACGGGCAGTCGGAGCCGCGTCCACGGTCACACCAAGCAGAACAGGAGAGGTGAGCCAAGGTAAGACCGAAGCCCAAGATAACCAGAGCAACGCCAAGGCCAAGACCACAAAGAGCAGAGGGACGAAGCTGGTTCCCCCAGCAAGACCCTTGCCGGGGCAGTCTCAGCAGCCCCGGCAAGACCCTTGCCGGGGCAGCTCGCCCCACACCAACAGAGCGAGCCACCCTTGAGCCCACGGTCCCCAACATCACGTTGGGCCAGGGCTCGGGAGGCACCTCCATGGTGGCATGCAGATCTTTGTGAAGACAAGGAACACTCAAGATCAGATGAGGATTAGAAGACGACGATCCTCGGCAAGATCCTTGCCGAGGAAGGCCACCAGACCCCCGGCAAGGTCCTTGCCGGGGACGACAGTGCGCCACGGCAAGACCCTTGCCGGGCCACACGGCAAGGCCCTCGCCAAGGACACAAGCAGGACCACCGCCAGGCCCGCACCAACCAAGTTTCCACCACCATTCACATGCAGCTGCCAGCCCAACCAGCCGGGCGGGCACCTGCATGGCAACGTGCAGCTCCCAGGCCAACTCATCAAGCGCCTGCGTGGCGGCATGCAGATCTTCGTGGAGGCTCCACCACCGCGCCACCTCAGCTGCCTGCCTGCCTACGTGGCGCCGCATGCATCACTGGCCAGGGCGCGTGTCGAAGCAAGGAGGAGCAGCAACGGACGGGACGGGCCTCGCCCCCGTCCCCAATAAAGCAAGGGGACACCTAAGCTACGCATTAAATGCGTCTTGTCCTGTAATACGAGCGATAAGCTCAGGGCACTGTGCGCATTTCCACCTCCTGTGTGCCACTGTGGCGACCCCTTTCGACTATAAAAGGAGGCCCATGGCATACTGGAGAAGGATTCGGCTCTTTGGAACCACGCACTCACCACAGCTAGTTCGAGAGCTCAAGAACTCTCTGAAATACACCCACCAAAGCAGGACTAGGGTTTTACGCATCCTCGCGGCCCGAACCTGGGTAAACGATCCTTGTGCTGGTTACTAATCCTGCTCTTCTCGCAATCCCGCGCCCCGGCAACCGTAGTAGGGATTCTTGTGATCCCATAGGTGTCGTTCCACACTGACATCTTTGGCGCGCCAGGTAGGGGGCGCAATTTTGAGAATCTGGTCTAGTAGTTAGCCTAGCAGTTCTTCGTCGCCATGGCTCCTAAGAAGAAGACAACCACGGCGATTGGCTTGTTGGGAGCCAAACGGTCCGTGCCGGTGCGGACGAGCAGTGGACCGGTCGCGGACAGGACCCGGGCTACGGTCCACGAGCACCAGCATCGCCCTGGTAGTCAGAGCCTAGCGAGCGGCATCGTTCGCGCACCAGACAACCGGCCGCACGTCGCCAGATCCAAAGACGGAGCTGGGCCCCCCGTAGGTGGCGCGGGGCCCTCCAGGGGTGTTGTTGTGCCACCTCCGGGCGGCGCCGCGACCTCCAAGACGCCCACACCGGCGACCACCGCGCGCTCTTCCCATGGTGTGCGCGCCGAGCAGCGTCACCACGCTGGTGACCCTGGGCACCGCCGTGGGAAGAGCCCTGTGCGTCATCCGCAAGATGAAGGGGTTCAGCATGCCCGCCAAAGTGCTGGCGAAAATGGCACGCAGCCGCCGGGTCGTAACGGAGCTCCTTCTAACATAGTTAGAAGTCGAAGCGCACCGTGATCCACGGAGCTATCGCCGCCGCCCACGCCAGCAGAAGCTTTGGCGCGCGCGCAGCTGCTCCTCGACTTCCCTCCCACTTCAGAGAAGCTCGACGAGTGGAGGGCCACCATCCAGAGCCTCGTCGCCATCGCCAACAAAGACGATCTGCGGCCGGCGGGGCCCTCGGGTCGGCACTCCACCGAGCCACCACATGCTGACGCTGGGAGGACCGGGGGAGCTGCGGCCATGGTGCACTTTCCTCCTCCTCGCCAGCCGCCGCGGGCGTTGGCCTGTCGTGACGACGCTTGTGATGATATCTCCATAGCGTCGTCCGACCCGCGGACCCTCCGCGACCAGCGCCAGGTTCTTCGGGAACGAGCTCATGAAGACGCTCGGACCACCGTCGAGCGCCAGCGCAAAACGTGCCGCCAGTCGGACAAGCGGGCAGGACCCTCTATGGACCACCCGGCACCGGGGGGATCCGGCGGCCTACCTTACGAGGTGGGCTGCCCGGCCTTCACCCGTGAGCTGCGGCAGTTCCAATGGCCATCCCATCGCACGTTCAAGCCCGACGTTGGCGAGAAGTACACTGGCAAGACCCATCCGTCCGAGTTCCTCAGCATCTACACCATCGCGATGTAGGCTGCTGGAGCTCGCGACGACAAGGTGCTTGCCAACTATTTCCCGCTGGCGCTGAAGCCCAATGTTATGTCTTGGTTAATGCACTTGCCGGTGGATTCCATTTCTTCTTGGTCGGATCTGTGCCATGAGTTCGTTGGCGCCTTCACAGGAGGCCACCAAGCTCATGGCTAGGCCAGTGATCTCCATATCATTCCCCAGAAGGAAGGGGAAACCCTGTGCAAGTACATCCAGAGATTCAGCCGGATGCAGTATAACATCCCCGACGTTCATCCCGCCGCTGTGATCAGCGCGTTCCACCAGAACATGCGCAACCGCAAGATGCGTGAAGAGCTGGCGATGACCAAGGTTAAGGATGTGGCCGAGCTCTACGTTCTGGCCGATAGGTGCGCCCGGGCTGAAGAGGGAAGGAAGTACCCCAGCGAAGACGCCGGTGCGGAAACCGACTCTACCGATGAAGATGCCGCCACCCCGACGAAGAAGGGCCGGCGTTGCAACAGGAAACGCAAAGGCAAGGCCGTGCTTGCCATTGAAGGATCTGACGACACCGGCGCCGGCAAGAAGGTCAAGGCAGATGCCCCCGGCATGGAGATTGCCGGGTGCGCCGCCTGCCGGGCCTTGGCGGCTACCGACAAGCCAGGAAGCTCCGGCAAGCAATACTGCAAGATCCACCGCACCAAGGGCCACGACCTCCAGAACTGCCGACAAGTCGAGCTGCTTGCTGAGAAGCAAAAAGTTGAGTATGAGAGGCGGGACAAGGAGAAGGACCAGGCCGGTGCTGAGGGATCCGGCAAGAAGCGTGGCGGCCAAGGAAGCCGCCCTGGCAAGGACAACCAGCAAGAGAGGCCCGCCCGGGGCCGTGACAAGAAACAAGAAGACGATGATCACGATGAGGACGACGAGTCCGGTGAGCAAGGGTTCCAGAAGGCTACGGGGGCCATGTGCGTCGATGGCGGCGCCTTGCTGCATACTTCTCACCGCCAGCTCAAGCAGTGGGCGCGTGAGATTACAGCAGCGGAGCCGTCGTTCGACGCTCAAAAGCCGCTGAAGTGGTCCAGCACGCCCCTCATCTTTGACGCCGAGGACCACCCTGACCGCACAACCGCGGTCGGGTGTTTTCCATTGTTGGTCTCACCAACGAGACGCAACCTCAGAGTGAACAAGATGTTGGTTGACGGCGGGGCCGGCCTGAACCTGATCTCGCCTGTCGTGATCAAAAGATTGCAAATCTTTGATGGAGACCTCGAGGAAACGGGCACATTTCAAGGGGTCAATCTGGGGAGGAGTCAGCCGAAGGGGAAGGTCACACTGCCCGTGACGTTTGGAGGGGAGTTGAACTACAGAACGGAGAGGATCACCTTCGACGTGCCTGAGATCCCCTTGCCCTACAACAGGATCCTCGGCCGCCCGGTACTAGCCAAGTTCATGGCAGCATCACACTACGCCTACAACATGCTAAAGATGCCCGGGCAAGAAGGACGTGCTGATCTGCGCCGACCAACTCTACCGGGAAGCAGTTGCAGCAGCTGCCGTCAAGGCGCCTGCTCCCGCCGCTGAAGGCCCAGGAGGGAAGAAGAAGCCCGGCAAGACCTCTCGCACCCACTCCGGCAAGCGCACCTCCTCGGAGTGTTGTGCTACCATCGAGGACGTGCCAGAGAGCTCTATCGACAAGAGCAAGAAATCCAGAGCCGAGCCACCGCAGACCAAGAAGGTGTCCGCTAGGGAGGATGGCACGGGAGGGGCCTTCACCATAGGCTCCACCCTCGACAGCAAATAGGAAGGCGCGCTCGTCACCTTCCTGCGGGCGAATGTCGACGTGTTTGCGTAGCAAGCATCCGACATCCCCGGTGTTCCCAGGGAGGTGATTGAGCACCACCTAGCTGTCTGCCCTCATGCACGGCCCGTCAAGCAGAAGGTCAGAAAGCAGGCTCTGGAGAGGCAGGAGTTCATCACATAGGAGATCAGAAAGTTGGAAGCGGCAGGTTTTGTGAGAGGAGTCCTCCACCCGACGTGGTTGGCCAATCCGGTAGTGGTGCGCAAGGCGAATGGGAAGTGGAGGCTGTGTATTGACTACACAGATATCAATAAGGCTTGTCCTAAGGACCCCTTCCCATTGCCACGCATCGACCAGATTGTTGACTCCACGGCCGGGTGTGATCTGTTATCATTCCTCGACGCCTACTCGGGCTACCACCAAATCTTCATGACAAGAGAGGATGAAGAAAATACAGCATTCATCACCCCATGTGGTACGTATTGCTTTTTACGGATGACTTTCGGGTTGAAGAGTGCTGGCTCAACGTTTGCAAGAGCAGTCCAAATTGGTTTTGAACCTCAGCTCCATAGAAATATGGAGGCATACATGGATGACATAGGGGTCAAAACCAAGGATGGGCCAACTCTTGTACAAGATCCAGAAGAGACATTTGCCAACCTGCCCAAGATCAACCTCAAACTAAACCCTGAGAAGTGTGTCTTCGGCGTTCCGTTCGGCAAGCTTCTCGGATTCTTTGTGTCACAGCGCAGGATCGAGGCAAACCCAGACAAAATCAAGGCTATCGAGCAGATTGAGGCGCCCAAGCGGATAAAGGATGTGCGCCGGCTCACCGGCTGCGTCGCTGCCATGAGCCGATTCATCTCCAAGTCTGCCGAGCGCGCCCTTCCTTTCTTCAAAATCTTGAATAAGGTAGGCCCAATGGAGTGGACCCCAGAAGCCGAGGCAACATTGCAGGATCTGAAGAAATACCTCTCCTCCACGCCAATACTGGTTGCGCCTAAAGCACAAGAGCCGTTGCTGCTATATCTAGCGGCGATGAACCAAGTGGTCAGCGCCGCACTGGTGGCGCAAAGAGAGGTTGACGAAGAGGTAGTGGCAGCGGCAGAACCAGCGGATGGAAAGCCAAAAATCCCCCTGGCAGGGCTTGGTGTCGGCAAGGTAGGGCCCCCGGCAGGATCTGGCGCCATCGAGGCAGTGCTCGCGCAGTCAGGCGAGGTGGTGCGGAAGAAGAAGATGATGCAGCACGCGGTTTACTTTGTCAGCTCCCTCTTGCAGGGGGCTAGGTCGAGGTATTCCGGTGTGCAAAAATTGCTCTTCGGCCTCCTGATGACCTCGAAGAAGCTGCGTCGTTACTTCCAAGCCCACGAGATCACTGTCGTCACCCGCCTCCCATTGCAACGGATACTGCATAACCCAGATGCGACCAGAAGGATTGTGGAATGGGCCTTGGAATTGTCAAGCTTTGGTTTAAGGTTTGAGAGTACCTCGACAATCCAGAGCAGAGTGTTGGCGGAGTTCATTGCAGAATGGACCTCGACGCCTGACGAAGAAATCCAGGAGACCACTCTCCCCGTCAAGGAAGCAGACCGCGACTGGATCATGTACTTTGATGGGGCTTTCTCGCTGCAAGGAGCCGGTGCTGGTGTGCTGCTCGTCGCACCCACCGGAGAGCACCTCAAGTACGTGATCCAGATGCACTTCCCCAGGAAGATGTCCACCAACAACACTGCTGAGTACGAGGGATTGCTTGCCGGTCTCAGGATCGCGACAGACCTCGGGGTTAAGAAGCTCATCGTCACGGGTGACTCGCAGCTCATTGTCAGACAGGTCAACAAGGATTATCAGAGCCCATTGATGGAGGCTTACGTAGATGAGGTGAGGAAGCTGGAGGAACACTTTGACGGTATCCAAGTGGAGCACGTCCCCCGAATGGAGAACGACATCGCCGATTACCTATCAAAGCGTGCCGCATTCAAGCTACCTGTGGAACCAGGTACCTTTTTGCTCCGGTTAACTCAACCATCTGTCGAACCATCAACAGGGCAGAACAAGCGGAGGAAGTCAGGTCCCGGCAAGTACTTTCCTACCGAGCCCCCGAGGGCCGTCGGCAAGGGTGTTGCCGCGGACGCTGAGCCTGCCCAAGAGCAACTGGCTCCGGCAAGGCGTCAAGTCCTGGCCGTAGAGACAGCCGCTCCCATGGCGGGAGAGATGCCTTTGGTCCTTGCCGTCGAGCCCCAGGCTCCGGCATGGGCGCAACATACCGTCCAATTCCTCCAAACAGGGGAGCTTCCTGAGGAGCAGGAAGAAGCGGAGAAAGTAGCCCGTCGGTCCGCCCTGTACCAGTTCGTCGACGACGTCCTGTAGAGAAGACGGCTGAACGGCGTGAAATTGAAATGCATCCCCCGGGAGGAAGGACTGGAGCTTTTGGCAGAGCTACATGGAGGCATATGTGGCTCCCACATAGGGTCGAGGGCCCTTGCCGGAAAGGCATTCCGGCAAGGTTTCTTCTGGCCCACCGCCCTCCAGGATGCGACAGCACTAGTAACCAAGTGTGAAGCGTGTCAGTTCCATTCAAAGAAGCTTCATCAACCAGCTCAAGCCCTTCAAACTATCCCTCTCTCTTGGCCATTCTCGGTCTGGGGGCTCGACATACTGGGCCCTTTCCCCCGCGCTGTCGGGGGCTTTGAGTACTTGTACGTTGCAATCGACAAGTTTACAAAGTGGCCGGAGGTGGAAGCAGTGAGAAAGGTGACTGCTCAGTCAGCTGTCAAGTTTTTCAAAGGACTGGTCTGCCGTTTTGGTGTGCCAAACAGAGTCATCACCGACAACGGCACACAGTTCACAAGCCACACCTTCATGCAATACATGCAAGACCTCGGCAGCAAGGTCTGTTTTGCTTCCGTGGCACACCCACGGAGCAATGGCCAAGCGGAGAGGGCAAATGCTGAAGTGTTGCGAGGCCTAAGAACAAAGACTTTTGACAAGCTGCGCAAGAGCGGAAGGCGCTGGATTGATGAATTGCCGACGGTTCTTTGGTCGATCAGGACGACGCCAAATCGAGCCACCAGCCAGACGCCTTTTGCCCTGGTATACGGGGCAGAAGCAGTTCTCCCCACGGAACTGATATACGGGTCACCTCGAGTGCTCGCTTATGATGAGCTTGAGCAAGAGCAGTTGCGCCAAGATGACGCGACGCTCCTTGAGAAAGATCGTCTTCGGGCGGCTGTGAGAGCAGCGCACTACCAGCAGGCCTTGCGCCGCTACCATAGCCGCAAGGTTCATGCCCGAAGCTTTGAGGAAGGCGACCTTGTTCTCCGGCGCGTTCAGTCGGCCAAGAATTCCAACAAGTTGACGCCAAAGTGGGAAGGCCCTTATCGGGTAATACGAGTCACCAGGCCCGGCGCAGTCCGCCTGGAGACCGAAGATGCTGTCCCAGTGAGCAACTCCTAGAACATCGAGCATCTTCGCAAGTTTTACCCATAAGGCGCGGCTTGCCGGGCCTCTCGGCAAGCCACCTTTTGTACAAGCTTTGCCGGCAAGGCATGTAACCCTTTGTACAAAGCCAGGCGCAGACCCTGAGCATAAATAAATGAAGCGCTGGCGCCCTAAGTTATAGCATGCATGCTAGGCCGAGTCTCTTCCTTGGTTAGGGTTGATAGTGCTTAGCAGCGACTAACCCCTAGCCTAGAGGTCGAGTGCGCATCTATCTGTTTCTTTTCTGTCCTCCTTTGGTTCACAGGGCACATGAGCACTTCTGCTGAGCTACTTGGAAGAAAGGAAACGAACCGGCGTCCCGACCCCGGCAAACCAGATTTGCCGGGGGCTGCAAGCACAAGGATCCAACCACGGCAAGACAAGGTTGCCGGGGGCTGCAGATCCAGATAAGTCTTTCATCCTCTATCATGCATTTCAGAACGGAACTGGGATATGTGAAACCTCGTTTTATTTCTAGGCCACCATGCTCCCCTTTTCTATACCCAAGGATTATCTCCTGGGCTCGGATTTGGTTGTAGTCGCGGTGGCAAGGAAGTAGAACGAGGAGCCTAAGCCCGCTTCATCCCTACCTCCGCCAAGGGCGCGAGAATGGTCGAGTGAAGTAGGGGGACGGCAAGGCGTGTTGCCGGGTGAAAACGTTTATCTTAAATTGTAACAAGGATTCGTTCCTTGTCGCGGGGTCCGCCCACGAACGAAAAACCCGGCAAACATCCCTTTTTCATTAAAAGCATCCCATACAGGTACAGTCCGTATGGAATGAAAAACATGAACAAAGGGGATTACAAGCTTTAAATTTAACAAGGCCCGGAGGCTTACAGATAAAAAAAGAGATAAGATGCCCGTGATCCCTTTCTTGTCCCTCTCCTCAGGAGGCAGGTCAAGGAGGCGAGAGGGCAAAAGGGGCGCCTAGGCGAGCTACGAGCAGCAGAAAGCACCAAGAGAACACCTCAGTGGCCGCCCACGGGTGGACCAGTGATGACGGTGTCTGGAAAGGAGCTGGAAGACGAGGCGGCAGGACCAGCAGTACGCGATGAAGGCGCCGGTGCCCGCGTACTCCGAGTTGACGGCCTTGCCGCCCGCCCTCTTCCTCTTCTACAGCCTCCCGATGCCAGCCGCCCAAGGAGACGGCCCCGAGAAGTTCAAGGAGCTGGCCCCACCGCCGGCAAAACCCTGCCGGAGGAGTAGCCAGGTGCAGATGCTACTGCTGCCACACCCGCCCAGGCGCGGGGCGTCCAACACCTAGTCAGACTCGTCCCTGTCACCTGCCCCGCTGTCCTCCTCATCACTTTCGCTCGAGGAAGAGCTTCCATTGTCGGAATCTCCGTTGGAGGAGCTCTCCACGCAGCACTTCAGGCGAGTCCTGAAGTCTCCGAAGACCTTGACGGAGAGCAGGCCGTCCTCCATTAATTTGAAGTAGAGGACGAGCCCCGCCGTCAGGCTATGGATGCGAGCGAACGTCTTCCACCCACGATGGAGGTACATGACCCGAGGAGCCGGGAAGTCGACGTCGACCCGCGTGCCCCCATTCCCACAACCCCTCATGTGCAATCTGAGGGATTGGGGCGGGTCAAGCTCCATCTCCCGAGCAAACGGGGCGGGAAGACAAAGACGGCGACGCAGAGGCTGGCGCAGCCTGATGAAGAACTTACGGGGCTGGTCTCCAACATGGCCTTCCATCGGAAAAGGCATCATTGGCGGGGACGAAGCCGGCGCGCCGCCCCGTCCTCCTCTTCCCCGAGCACTACGACCTCTGCCCCGGCCTCGCCCACGGCCTCGCCCCCTCCCCCTTCCCCTCGCGGCCGGTTCCACCACCGCGGGCTCAGGAGGAGAAGGGACGCGCTGTCGAGCGGCGACCCTCGCCGCCACCATCGAGGGACCAGGATTCCCCTTCTCCATGGCGAGTGAAAGGAAGAAGCAGAAGCGAGAGGAGATAGATGACAGAAGAGTGTGGGATGCCATCCCCCCTTTCCCCCTCTTTATAAAGGGGCGGGGTCGGGGCTTGGCCGCCCCGCTCGGCCAATCCAGCCACTAGAGTCGCGCCTGGTTTCCCGCTGCCCGTTGCCCCAACCAGCGACGGCCCGGTTTCCCGCCTCCACTGCTTGCCACCCCAGGCGCATGAAGGACGCGTGTCGGACGTGAAGAACCGAGGGGACGGGTGAAGCGACCTCTCCCCACCCCATGATCGTGGGGAGTGGATGCCTTGAAGACCGCGACCCGGCCCCGTTCAGTAAATGAGCCGCGCCTCCACGCCTCCCTGTTTTACGGGGAAGGCGCGAGCCGCCTCTTTACTGCGATGTGACGCATGCGTGCGGAAACCGCCCCACGCATGCCGCCCACGTCACGCGCACCCCTCCACGCCGCGCCGTGCGCGCGGGTCATGGGAAGCGCAGCGCGTGAAAAGTTTTACCGCGGTAAAAACCGCCCCGCCTGCCCGCGCACCGTTTTGGGCCTGGCCCAACAACGTGTCACGCTTATGTGAGGCCCAGGCCCGGGGGCTCCTGTCGGTGTACAAAAAGAGGGACACACTTTTTCTACCCCTTTACCTGTGCACGGGCAGTCGGAGCCGCGCCCACGGTCACACCAAGCAGAACAGGGGAGGTGAGCCAAGGTAAGACCGAAGCCCAAGATAACCAGAGCAATGCCAAGGCCAAGACCACAAAGAGCAGAGGGATGAAGCAGGTTCGCCCGGCAAGACCCTTGCCGGGGCAGCTTGCCCCACACCAACAGAGCGAGCCACCCTTGAGCCCACGGTCTCTAACATCACGTTGGGCCAGGGCTCGGGAGGCACCTCCATCGTGGCATGCAGATCTTTGTGAAGACAAGGAACACTCAAGATCAGATGAGGATTAGAAGACGACGATCCTTGGCAAGATCCTTGCCGAGGAAGGCCACCAGACCCCCGGCAAGGTCCTTGCCGGGGAGGACAGTGCGCCACGGCAAGACCCTTGCCGGGCCACACGACAAGACCCTTGCCGAGCCACCCGGCAAGGCCCTCGCCAAGGATGCCAGCAGGGCCACCGCCAGGCCCGCACCAACCAAGTTTCCACAACCATTCACATGCAGCTACCAGCCCAACCAGCCGGGCGGGCACCTGCGTGGCAACGTGCAGCTCCCAGGCCAACTCATCAAGCGCCTGCATGGCGGCATGCAGATCTTCATGGAGGCTCCACCACCGTGCCACCTCAACTGCCTGCCTGCCTATGTGGCGCCGCATGCATCACTGGCCAGGGCGCGTGTCGAAGCAAGGAGGAGCGGCGACGGACGGGACGGGCCTCGCCCCCGTCCCCAATAAAGCAAGGGGACACCTAAGCTACGCATTAAATGCGTCTTGTTCTATAATACGAGAGATAAGCTCAGGGCACTGTGCGCCTTTCCACCTCCTGTGTGCCACTGTGGCGACCCCTTTCGACTATAAAAGGAGGCCCATGGCATACTGGAGAAGGATTCGGCTCTTTGGAACCACGCACTCACCACAGCTAGTTCGAGAGCTCAAGAACTCTCTAAAATACACCCACCAAAGCAGGACTAGGGTTTTACGCATCCTCGCGGCCCGAACCTGGGTAAACGATCCTTGTGCTGGTTACTAATGCTGCTCTTCTCGCCACCCCGCGCCCCGGCAACCGTAGTAGGGATTCTTGTGATCCCATAGGTGTCGTTCCACACCGACACTATAAAGAGTAATGATAACCAAGAAACCTGTCATCATGATTTTAATTTTCAATCTCATGATAGTTATTTTGTTGAGTTTTCTCCCACCACTATTATTCATGAGAATAAATTTGCTTATGTGGAGAGTAAAAAAAATTCTATGCTTATGCATCATGAAAAGTATGCTTTATGTGATGGCTATATTGTTGAATTCATTCATGATGCTACTGAAATTATTATGAGAGAGGAACATATGCTTGTAGGTATTGCAATAATATCAAGTTTCCTCTCTATGTGTTGAAAGTTTTGAAGTCATGCTTGTTTTGCCTTCCTATGCTAGTTGATTCTTGCTCCCATGAATTGTTTGCTCACAAAATCCCTATGCATAGGAAGTGGGTTAGGCTTAAATGTTCTTGCCTTGTGTTTCATGATGCTCTTGTTATGTTTCAATTCATATCTTTTATACGAGCATCATTGAAATCATCATGCCTAGCTAAAAGGCATTAAAGAAAAGCTCTTGTTGGGAGGCAAACCAACGCTTTTACCTACTGTTTTTGTGTGTTCACATGATTATGCTACTGTATTGATCATGTTTTATTGCTTTTGTTTCAATAAATTGCCAAGTAAAGCCTTTGGGATCATGTTGGGTGATAGTTGATTTGACCTTGCTGAAAAACAGAAACTTTTGCGCTCACGAAAATAAGTCTAATTTTTAACAGAAGAGTGCTTTTGAGTTGATTCTTTTTGAAGAAATTTAATATAAAAAATTTCTCACGTGGTCCAATTTTTTTTCATAATATTTGGAGTAGCAGAAGTATGGTTGGAGTACAGATCATTACAGACTGTTCTGTTTTTGACAGATTCTGTTTTCATTGCATAGTTTGCTTGTTTTCTAGTTTCTATGGCTTATATTGCTCAATATAAATTGTGGAAATGATATGATACAGTAGGAATTGTGTGGAAACAATTATGAATCTTGTCTTTGACAGTACCAAAGTGAAATGGCTTGCCCTTTATCATACTAACCTATCTCACAAAGTTCCGTTAAGTTTTGTGTGATTGAAGTTTTCAAGTTTTGGGTGAGATATCGATATGAGGAGAATAAGGAGTGACAAGACCCTAAGCTTGGGGATGCCCACGGCACCCCAAGTTAATATCCAATGAATATCCAAGCAATTAAGCTTGGGGATGCCCCAGAAGGCATCCCCTCTTTCGTCTCCAACATTATCGGTAACCTCATTTGGAGCTATGTTTTCATTCGTCACATGATATGTGTTTTGCTTGGAGCGTCAATTTATTTTGTTAGGATTTGCTTGATTTTATTTAGAATAATGTTTTTAATCTTTATTTTCAATAAAAATGTCAAGGATAGCCTTTATCATGCTTATTTTGCAAGTATACATGTTGCTGTTTGAAAACCGAAAGTTTACCGCTGTTGCAAAAATTCCATAGAAAAGTCAGAGTGTGATAAAATGTTGAAACTTTTTGAAAATTAATACCTGATAAATTCTCTACATTTTGGTAGATTTTCATAATTTTTGGAGTTAGGGAAGTGTGATGAATCTTGCATTCTTTATAGACTGTACTGTTTTGGCAGATTGCTGTATGTTTACATTGTTTGCATATGTTTGCTTGTTTAATGGTCCTATTTGAGGATAGGAGTATTAAATATGCAGAGGCATTTAGTATGCAATGTTAAATAATAATTTTTGTGATTTTCTACAGTAGAGAATGATAAGGTTTTTGCATTGGTTTATACTAACATATCTCACGAGTTCTTGTTGAGTTTTGTGTGGATGAAGCTTTTGAGATTTAGGAAAACCGTGATATGAGAGGAATTAAGGATACACAAAAGCTCAAGCTTGGGGATGACCAAGGCATCCCAAGATAATATTTCAAGAAGTCTCAAGCATCTAAGCTTGGGGATGCCCGGTAGGCATCCCACCTTTTTCCTTCAACAATTAGCGGTTAGTATCGGCCGAGCCTAAGTTTTTGCTTCTTCACATGATGTGTGCTATCCTTGAAATGTTATTTTGTTTTTTTTGCTTGCTGTTTTAATAAATTACTTAGATCTGAAAGTTTTTAATAAGAGAGAGTCCATAAATAGCTACCTATTTATTTAACTACTCGCATGATCTTCACTTATATCTTTTTGGAGTAGTTTGTCATTTACTCTTGTGCTTCACTTATATCCTATGAGTAAAATTGTTGAATGAATTGAAGTTGAAATCATACCATGCCTAGTGGTAGCTTCACATTGGGTTTAGAAAGTGAAATCTTTTGAGGCCTGACAATCACAATATTGGTCATACAAGCAATTCACGAATAATTAGTACAAGGAAGGGAACTTTCACATGCAAATATACTATCCTAGAAATCTTTTGTGATTGTGAGCCCCCATCAAAATAATATATGCCAAAATTGTTGACGTTGGAAAAGGAAGACAACGTAATGGTTTATGTTTGTTCATATTCACATAGAAGTCATATTGTCATAGATCCTTCAACATGTGGTGCTTGCCCCTCCCATCTTTGCTAGCCAAAAATTTCGCACCAAGTAGAGATACTACTTGTGCATCCAAAAATCCTTAAACCCAAATCTTATTTCCAAGAGTCCACCATACCTACCTAAGGATTGAATAAGATTTATTTAAGTAAGTTGTCATCGGTGCAATAAGGCAATAAAAATTGCTTCTAAAAATGTAAGATCATTTAGTGTAAGAGAAAATTGAGCATTGTACGAACTTGTGATGGTAAAGCAATAAAAGCGACATACTGCATAATAAAGGTTGCCATCACAAGGGGCAATATAATGTGACGTTATTTTGCACTAAGGGATTGAGCATACAAACAAATAAGCACATGGCAACCTCTGCTTCCCTCTGCGAAGGGCCTATCTTTTACTTTTCAGTATTTACTTTCATGCAAAGAGTCAAAGTTATTCTCTCAATTACTTTTTATTTTTCTCTTTTGGCAAGCATCATGTGGTGAGGAAAGATCTAGGCACATATCTCCAGTTTAATATGGGTAGCATGAGTTATTATTGTTGACATCACCCTTGAGGTGAATACATTGGGAGGCAAAACAATAAGCCCCTATCTTTCTATGTGTCCGATTGAAATGTTTTGCTCATGAAGACTATATGATGGTTGAGTATGTGGAGCTCTTACTTAGACTCCTTTGAATAAGTTGAATTCAATTGCTTGGTGACTAAGAACATAGGTTGTTGGGTTTCAAGAGAGTTCATTGTTTAAACCTTAACATGTGAATTGGTTGCCACTACAACATGAGAAATTTTATGAGAAAGAATTGTTGCTGTGATGCTAGGAAAGGTGATTGAAACTGCCATTGATGAAACTTATGCACTTTGCTAGCATTCACACTTCATAAATTATTTATTTTATCATTTACCTACTCAAGGACGAGTAGGAATTAAGCTTGGGGATGCTGATACATCTCCAACGTATCTATAATTTATGAAGTATTCATGCTCTATTTTATCATTTTTGGATGTTTTACAATCATTTTATAGCAACTTTGTATCATTTTTTGGGACTAACCTATTGACCTAGTGCCCAGTGCTAGTTGCTGTTTTTTGCTTGTTTTTTACATCGTAGGAAATCAATATCAAACGGAGTCCAAACACCGTGAAACTCCACGGAGATTTTTTATGGGCCAGAAGACTCCCGATGGGCCGAAGAAGCACCTGGGGGTGCCCTGTGTTGGAGAACGTAGTATTTCAAAAAATTTCCTACGATCATGCAAGATCTATCTAGGAGAAGCATAACAACGAGTGGTGAGAGTGTGTCCACGTACCCTCGTAGACTGAAACCAGAAGCGTTTAGTAACGCGGTTAATGTAGTCGAACATCTTCGCGATCCAACCGATCAAGTACCGAACGCACGGCACCTCCGCGATCTGCACACGTATAGCTCGATGACGTCCCTCTTGATCCAGCTGAGGCCGAGGGAGAGTTTTGTCAGCACGACGGCGTGGTGACGGTGATGATGAAGTTACCAGCGCAGGGCTTCGCCTAAGCACTACGACGATATGACCGAGGTGTGTTTCTGTGGAGTGGGTACCGCACACGGCCAAGAGAAACTTTCGTATCTATGGGGTGCCCCCTCCCCCGTATATAAAGGAGGGGAGGAGGAGGAGGGCCGCCCATAAGGGGCGCGCCCAAGGGGGGGATTCCTACTCCTAGTAGGAGTAGGTTTCCCTCTTTGCTAGTCCAAGTAGGAGAAGAAGGAAGGAGAGGGAGGAGAGAAGGAAAGGGGGGCTGACCCCCTAGTCCAATTCGGTTTGGGCTAGGGGGGCGCACACCACACATTGGCCTGCCTCCTCTCTTCCACCACTAGGCCCATGAGGCCCAATAACCCCCCGGGGAGTTCCGGTAACCCCCCGGTACTCCGGAAAATACCCGATACACATCAGAACTATTCCGGTGTCCGAATATAGTCTTCAAATATATCAATCTTTATGTCTCGACCATTTCGAGACTCCTCGTCATGTCCGTGATCTCATCCGGGACTCCGAACTACCTTCGGTACATCAAAACAGATAAACTCATAATACCGATCGTCATCGAACGTTAAGCGTGCGGACCCTACGGGTTCGAGAACTATGTAGAAATGACCGAGACTCATCTCCGGTCAATAACTAATAGCGGAACCTGGATGCTCATATTGGCTCCCACATATTCTACGAAGATCTTTATCGGTCAAACCACATAACACCATACGTTGTTCGTACACTATACCTAGTTCAATCTCGTTACCGGCAAGTCTCTTTACTCATTCCGTAATGCATCATCCCGTAACTAACTCATTACTTACATTGCTTGCAAGGCTTTATAGTGATGTGCATTACCGAGAGGGCCCAGAGATACCTCTCGGATACACGGAGTGACAAATCCTAATCTCGATATATGCCAACCCAACAAACACCTTCGGAGTTATGTTGTGATGTTTGATAGCACAGAAGGTGTTCCTCCGGTATTCGGGAGTTGCATAATCTCATAGTCAGAGGAACATGCATAAGTCATGAAGAAAGCAATAGCAATAAAACTATATGATCATTATGCCAAGCTAACGGATGGGTCTTGTCCATCACATCATTCTCTAATGACGTGATCCCGTTCATCAAACGACAACACATGTCCATGGTCAGGAAAATTAACCACCTTTGATTAACGGGCTAGTCAAGTAGATGCATACTAGGGACATTCTGTTTGTCTATGTATTCACATGTACTAAGTTTCCGGTTAATACAATTCTAGCATGAATAATAAACATTTATCATGATATAAGGAAATATAAATAACAACATTATTATTGCCTCAAGGGCATATTTTCTTCAGTCTCCCACTTGCACTAGAGTCAATAATCTAGTTCACATCGCCATGTGATTTAAGACCAATAGTTCACATCACCATGTTATTAACACCCATAGTTCACATCGCCATGTGACCAACACTCAAAGAGTTTACTAGAGTCAGTAATCTAGTTCGCATCGCTATGTGATTAACACCCAAAGAGTACTAAGGTGTGATCATGTTTTGCTTGTGAGAAATGTTTATTCACTGGGTCTGCCACATTCAGATCCGTATGTATTTTGCAAATTTCTATGTCTACAATGCTCTGCACGGAGCTACTCTAGCTAAATGCTCCCATTTTCAATATGTATCCTAATCGAGATTCAGAGTCATCCAGATCGGTGTCAAAGCTTGCATCAGCGTAACTTTTTACGACGAACTCTTTATCACCTCCATTACCGAGAAATATTTCCTTAGTCCTCTAAGGATAATTTTGACCGCTGTCCAGTGATCTACTCCTAGATCACTATTGTACTCCCTTGCCAAACTCAGGGTAGGGTATACAATAGGTCTGGTACACAGCATGGCATACTTTATAGATCCTATGGCTGAGGCATAGGGAATAACTTTCATTCTCTCTCTATCTTCTGCCGTGGTCGGGCTTTGAGTCTTACTCAATCTTCACACCTTGCAACATAGGAAAGAACTCCTTCTTTGACTCCTACATTTTGAACTACTTCAAAAACTTGTCAAGGTATGTATTCATCGAAAAAACTTATCAAGCGTCTTGATCTATCTCTATAGATCTTGATGCTCAATATGTAAGCAGCTTCACCGAGGTCTTTCTTTGAAAAACTACTTTCAAACACTCCTTCATGCTTTCCGAAAAATTCTACGTCATTTCCAATCAACAATATGTCATTCACATATACTTATCAGAAAAGGCTGTAGTGCTCCCACTCATTTTCTTGTAAATACATGCGTCACCACAAGTCTGTATAAAACCATATGCTTTGATCACACTATCAAAGCATATATTCCAAGTATGAGAGGCTTGCACCAGTCCATAAATGTATCACTGAAGCTCTGCACACTTTATTAGCACCTTTAGGATCGACAAAATCTTCTGGTTGCATCATACACAACCCTTCTTTGAGATATCCATTAAGGAATGGAGTTTTGACATCCATTTACCAAATTTCATAAAATGCGGCAATTGCTAACATGATTCAGACAGACTCTAAGTATCGATACGAGTGAGAAAATCTCATCGTAGTCAACACCTTGAACTTGTCGAAAACCTTTTGCGACAATTCGAGCTTTGTAGATAGTAACACTGCTATCAGCGTCCATCTTCCTCTTGAAGATCCATTTATTCTCAACGGCTCACCGATCATCGGGCAAGTCAATCAGAGTCCATACTTTGTTCTCATACATGGCTCCCATCTCATATTTCATGGCCTCAAACCATTTCGTGGAATCTGGGCTCATCATCGCTTCCTCATAGTTCGTAGGTTCGTCATGGTCTAGTAACATGATTCCCAGAATAGGATTACCGTACCACTCTGGTGCGGAACATATTCTGTTTGACCTACGAGGTTCGGTAGTAACTTGATCCGAAGTTCATGATTATCATCATTAGCTTCCTCACTAATTGGTGTAGACATCACTGGAACTGATTTCTGTGATGAACTAATTTCCAATTCGGGAGAAGGTACAATTACCTCATCAAGTTCTACTTTCCTCCCACTCACTTCTTTCGAGAGAAACTCCTTCTCTAGAAAGGATCCATTCTTAGCAACGAATATCTTGCCTTCGGATCTGTGATAGAAGGTCTACCCAACAGTCTCCTTTGGGTATCCTATGAAGACGCACTTTTATGATTTGGGTTCGACCTTATCAGGTTGAAGCTTCTTCACATAAGGATCGCAGCCCAAAACTTTAAGAAATGACAGCTTAGGTTTCTTGCTAAACCACAGTTCATATGGTGTCGTCTCAATGGATTTAGATGGTGCCCTATTTAACGTGAATGCAGCTGTCTCTAATGCATAACCCCAAAATGATAGTGGTAAATCGATAAGAGACATCATAGATCGCACCATATCTAATAAAGTACGATTATGATGTTCGGACACACCATTACGCTGTGGTGTTCCACGTGGCGTGAGTTGCGAAAGTATTCCACATTGTTTCAAATGAAGACCCAACTCGTAACTCAAATATTCGCCTCCGCGATGAGATCGTAGAAACTTTATTTTCTTGTTATGATGATTTTTTCCACTTCACTCTGAAATTCTTTGAACTTTTCAAATGTTTCAGACTTATGTTTTATCAAGTAGATATACCCATATCTGCTCAAATCATCAGTGAAGGTCATAAAATAACGATACCCGCCGCGAGCCTCAACACTCATCGGACCGCATACATCAGTATGTATTATTTCCAATAAGTCAGTTGCTCGCTCCATTGTTCCGGAGAACGGAGTCTTAGTCATCTTGCCCATGAGGCATGGTTCGCAAGCATCAAGTGATTCATAATCACGTGATTCCAAAAGCCCATCAGCATGGAGTTTCTTCATGCGCTTTACACCAATGTGACCTAAACGGCAGTGCCACAAATAAGTTGCACTATCATTATTAACTTTGCATCTTTTTGGCTTCAATATTATGAATATGTGTATCATTACGATCGAGATTCAATAAACCATTTATATTGGATGTATGACCATATAAGGTTTTATTCATGTAAACAGAACAACAATTATTCTTTACTTAAATGAATAACTTTATCGCAATATACATGATCAAATCATATTCATGCTCAACACAAACAACAAATAACATTTATTTAGGTCCAACACCAATCCCGAAGGTGCAGGGAGTGTGCGATGGTGATCTTATCAACCTTGGAATCACTTCCAACACACATCGTCACGTCGCCCTTAACTAGTCTCTGTTCATTTTGCAACTCCTGTTTCGAGTTACTAATCTTAGCAACTGAACTGGTATCAAATACCCTGGGGTTATTATGAACACTAGTAAAGTACACATCAATAACATGTATATCAAATATACTTTTGTTCACTTTTCCATCCTTCTTATCTGCCAATTATTTGGGGTAATTCCGTTTCCAGTGATTAAACCCTTGCAGTAGAAGCACTCAGTTTCAGGCTTAAGTCTGGCTTTGCGTTTCTTCATGGGAGTGACAACTTGCTTGTCATTCTTCTTGAAGTTCCCTTTCTATCCCTTTGCCCTTTTCAGGAAACTAGTGGTCTTGTTAACCATCAACACTTGATGCTCTTTCTTGATTTCTACCTTCGCCGATTTCGGCATCACGAAGAGCTCAGGAATTACATTTGTCATCCCTTGCATATTATTGTTCATCACGAAGTTCTAGTAACTTGGTGATACACTACAAAAAAATACACTTCCGTGATGATACATGTTTGTCACAGTAGGTCGCGTTTTTTGTCATGCATGCACATCCATGACAAATTTATGACAGAATCAAGATAGTCATACCTGTGCTATCGTAGAAGTGTTCCATGACATTACCAAAATTATCATCACGGAAGTTTCCACTTCCATGACGATAAATCGCGCGTCACAGAAGTGCTTTCGTCAAGGGTGACCGACACGTGGCATCCACCGTAACGGAACGCCGTTAAGCTATCGGGTCGGGTTTTGGATCCGATAACCCGTTAACAGCCCCGACCAATGGGTATCTTCCACATGTAAAATCATCGTTGGCTGGAGGAGACACGTGTCAGGTCCGCGTTGGCACAGGTGTCACTCATCCAATGGGCGAGACGCGCCTATGACATGTTGACACGTGGACCGGCCCATCAAGTTTAAATGGGCCGACCCAACTGAAGGCCCACAAGATTTTGCGGACCATAATGGGCCGGCCCAGCTAAAGGCCCACGAGATTTTGCGGACCATAATGGGCTGGCCCAGCTAAAGGCCCACAAGATTTTGCGGGCCATAATGGGCCGGCCCAGGTAAAGGCCCACAAGATTTTTGTGTGCCATAATGGGCCGGCCCAGGTAAAGGCCCACAAGATTCTTGCGGATCATAATGGGCCGGCCTAGCTAAAGGCCCATGAGATTTCGCCGACATTAATAGGCCGGCCCAGCTGTAGGCCCACAAGATTTTGAGGACCCTAGTAGGTCGGCCCATTAACTGGCTGCCATGTTTTGGGCCAAATGCCGGCCCATATTTTATCCGGTCCATTAATGGCCTGCCACGCTCTGGGCCTAATAGTGGCCCATATGAGATCCAGCCCATTAAAAGCCTACCACGTTCTGGGCCAAATTACGACCCAGATCAGGTCCGACCCTTTAAGAGGCTTTGGGCTCAATTATGGCCCATATCAGATTCGGCCCGTCAACTGGACACTATGCTTTTGGGCCCACTTGCTAAAGGCCCACTTAGTAATTCGGCCTAATATTAGTTTTGGCCTGTTAAGGGCCCGTTTAACATTTCGGCCTCTTAAAATCCCGTCATATAGTTGGGCCTAAGTACGGCCCGGTTTGCATCCGGCCTGCTCGCAGCCGATATCTGATTGGGCCAAACAAGGACCGAGACAATTTTGGCCTGTTAAAAGCCCGTGATTTGATTCGCACAATCATGGGGCGGGGTTCATTTCGGGCTGCTACCGGCCCGTGAGCAGTTCGGCACGTTTCAGGCCCAACCTACATCGTGATTGCATGACGACCCAATTATGTACCGTAATTTTACGGTTTGGCCGGTTTACTGCGAAGACAGGATATATATACAGTAAAATAACTGCAGCATCGTGAATAAGAAAAAAATCTAGACTATACAATAAAGAAATTACGGCATATTACATCCACTGGGCATCAAAGTTCGCCACTATGATAATAAAGCACAAGCAGACAGCATATTACATACACTGGGCATCAAAGATCGCCACCAGTGCAAATAAACACGCCGACAAAATAATATACAAAACCGATAGCACTTCAATAGAGTTCAAGAAAGGTTAGCCCTGCTGGGGAGCTGCAGCGCAAGCAGCTGAGCAAGATGATGAGACTGCGCTTGTTCAACACTTATATCTTCCTCACTCTGAAAGACAAACAAGCAGACATATGACAGGTTTTGCACATAAAAGTATCAGTGCTGACAATTCATCACATTTCTTACTGACGAATAAAGTGACACAGTTTAAAATTGCATTAACACAATATGGTATTGTTCAGGTCAAGACATGGCAGGAAATGACATTGTGAAGGAGTTGGCAGCTTCACGATACCACTGGATTACAGATCAAGAACTCATAAGTATCAATGGATAGTGTGCTGTCAATTTATACCATTTCAGATTGGCAAATAAAGAGACGGTTTAAATAATAGTATAATGATATGACATTGTTCGTAGTTAAGACATTGCAGAATATGACATTGTGCTGTAGTGGGTAGGTTCACCACACCACTGGATTACGGATGAAGAACACAAGCATACATGCAGTGCAAAAGAAGATCACTTGCTCTGTATAGTTTAATTTACATGGTATGAAGAAGGAACTTGGTTGTACAACTGAAAACTTAAATTGAGAAAGGACAAACTTTTGTTTATGAACTACATAATAAACTTTAAACAAGCAATTTGATGCAAACACCAAAAATAAACAGCTGTTGCAGTCATGCCTAACCAAATATATACAACAAAGTTTGAAGGCTTGAGATGAACAAACTTACATTATGGGTGAAGACAGGCTCTATAAAGGCCTTGTCCATGCTGATGGGGGGGGGGCAATTCAAGAAGTTTACCACATAATCTTCTTCAAAAGCATTGCCTTTATTCTACATTTTGTTAAGAGTAAATATGGATGTGATAATATACGAAAAAATGGAGAATATTTAAGATAAGATGAAGAGTGATGCTACATAACCAAGTAGCTATAAATGTAAGTGCAGCGATACAGGCAATAGGTACAGCCAAGAGCAATGCACAGCTAAACTTCTTCAGTACCAACCTTATGGTAAGAGTAAATATAGATCTGATGTGTAGAAAATGGAGGGCAAAGGAAAATAAGATGCAGAGTGATGGTACATGAACAACTACCTGTTATTACAAGTACACTGATAAAGGACAGCATGTACTTACAAGAACAATGCAGAGCTAAAAACATTGGCATTGGATATATTCTACACTAATGTAACCATTCATACAGATCAGATAATTTGGAGCGAACAATTGATAAGCAAGCTATCATGCATACTGCTGTCACATAATGAACCAGGTATGTATGCAAGTACAGTGATACAGGACAACAGGTACTAACAAGAGCAAAGCAGCGGGCAGCATATTTGCGATATCCTGTCGTTCTTGTCAAACCGGAATTCTTCTTCGAGCAAATTTCCTGCAAAAAAGATCCGTAAGGCACATGCGGAAAAGTAGAAGTTCAAATTGTCATGTGATTTCATAGACAGTACCTCATCCTGGGAACGAGACCAGTGCATAACAAGGTTTTTCCATTCAATGTCTTCTAAATTTAGCACAGGAGACTTCACCGGAAATTCGTTTATAGACTTGCCATCAAAGTGTGATTTCCTCAGGTAACACTAATACTGCTGCAATGCTTACTTGAAAATCACAAGCAAGCTTTGCTCGTCATGACTATCCAGATTGACCCTCGCCTAGTTACAACAATGTAATGTAAATCATTGATGTGTTCAATCAGCAGAAAACAGGAAAATAATAACCATGAATAATAGCACTTACACGTAAGTTGGACAGGAAGATGTGAAAATGGTGTTTGTCTTCACAATAATCTTCCCATGATGGGAATATATGCACGTAGTCCCTAACAACATTGAAAGCATTGTCTTTTAAACTGGGAATAAATGGAATGGGGTTCCAATCTGCAGGAATTGGCCGTCTCTGCAGTTGGGATAGGTCTTCGGCCGGTGGACTTGCTGTACTTTTTGCTGGAGTGGGATTTTTCTGTGGTACAGCTGGTGCTATGGCAAATGAAATCGGTATACCTTTTTCTGGAGTGCAGGTCCTGTGTTGTGGGGCTAGTGGTGTGGCCAGTGAAGTATGGGTACAGTCTGCTGGAGTCGGTCCTACGTTTTGTGTCACTGGTTGTACAACCAATATAAGTGGGGTGCTGTCTGATTTCTCCGACACCACCACGTTTTTCAAGGACTTTGCTGGTGCTCCTTCAGGTTCGGCAATCACCCTCTTCCTTTTTGATGTCTGATGCACAAGAACATCATTTGAGTGAAAAAACATGGTATGATGACAGATGCAATATGTATTGATAATGGATGGGCATGGCATCTCGACATATATGATGAGTAAACTAAGCAGATGGCGGTGCAACAAAGTAGAAGAAATGCAAGACAACATATTCAAGATACCCGCAATCAATAAAACATTGCCAAATTAGAATAGGCACCTTGATGGGTGAACAGGACAGGCCATCTGCCTTTGACTCCTCGAGGTTAGAATAGTCATTAGGATCATATTCTGAACAAGAATCAACAGATGGGAGCGTATGAGTTTCATTGCATCCAGAATGGCACTCAATGCCTTGGTGCCAATTTTGTAAGTCATTGCAGTGTTTAGCTTCAAGAGTGGACTGCTGCTAGTGCGACACAAAGCAGCTACACAGATCATAGTGTAGATATAGCGGGGAAAACCGTAAGCATCAGAGTAAAATCAGCAAAGTGGAACTTGCTGGAACATCTGTGCTAGTATTGCCGGTACGGCTAGAAAGGCTTCGGATACCAGCTCTCTTCAAGTGAAGGTGCGGTACTGTTAATATCAGTGTTACTCTCAAAGGCGACACAGCTCCCCGCATTTCCTTGCTATTCTTATAGGATTCAAGTGGGCAGGTGACTACAAATCCTATTCCTATGTTTACAAGATCCTACGAATCAAAGAGGCTCAAAGTGTCCATCACAACCGACTGTATAGACCTCTACACTGCGAAAGTCCCTGCTCATCTTCAATACAAGGAACATACTGTACCACTATCATACTCCCTCCATTCCAAAATATAAGTCTTGGTAGAGATTTCCACTATGGATCACATACAGATGTATCCAGATACATTTTAGAGTGTAGATTCACTCATTTTGCTCCATATGTAGTCCATGGTGGAATCTATACAAAGACTTGTATTTAGGAACGGAGAGAGTACATATTAAAGAAGAACGAAAGAGGAACATGGTAAAGAAGAGCAAGCATATTTTGGATAATAAAATGTTGGTTGCGCAGTGCCCACACATGATGAACCAGAGCGCATTAAGAATGCAACTCCCAGCTGTCTCTCGACCATTTCGGGCGGTTGGATGAAGATCCTATGTCTCCTAACCCATCTTCTTCCTCGTCTCTGATTCTTCCCATACAGAACACCGCACGGGCTGCCGGCCGGACCACCGGCCCCCACCCCCGCCCCAACCCCCACCCACGTCGAGTTTTCTTCGTTCGGAGAGGCCCCACAACCACCCGAGCCCCTTCGTTCGCACCGGCGAACTCCGGCGAGCTCTGAAAAATCGACTGACCCAATTTTGAAATTTAGTCTACTATGATTTAACTAGTGTGGAATATAAAAGGGGAAAACCATAAGCATTGGGAGTATAGTGTTGAGCGTGCCATGGCGGATCTGAAGGCGCAAACCGGACAAAGGCAACTTTGCAACCAAGACAAGAAATCAGAGTAAAGCAGTGGCGATCTATTTTCTTGCTGCGATAAATAAGTTGAGCAGATACAAAAGAGTACCGCCTCTGGTGTGGCGTCGTGTACGCATCTGCTGAGAATTTGATGGTGCTGCGGTAGCGATGGCTGTCGGCAGCGTGGAAGCAGATCTAGGAGGGTAGACGGTGGCGGCGGGGCGCGGTGGACGAGACGGTCGTAGGAGCGGCGCCGGCAAGGTGGACGACGGTGGGGATGAAGCGAGAGGACGGGATGCAAGGATCCCGGTCCGAAGCCGTGGATGAGAGAGGTCGATCTCTTGTAATGGACGGCGGCGTCGGGGTATCAGCTCCGGCATGGTGGAGGAGGACGGTGGTGGATGGGGTGGCGGACGGCGGCGGACGGAGGAGGGTGGGGTGGAGAGGGTGTTTTGGCGTCCATGTATTCAGGGCGCGCTTGTCTCAAATGCGAGGAAATTTACAAGTTTTGCCCCCTTTTCAAATTTCTACTACATCACAGCAACATTAGTCGGTTGGGGATAGGACGGTAATCTCGCATACACCGAATATTTGCCGACGAGAGTTTGTTTTTGGCGCCCACCGTGTATGAATATGAATCGGGGAGGGAGTCAATTTCGGCCGAGGACACACTGTGTTTTGGCGCCCACCGTGTATGAATCCGGGTGACAGGCGGTTATGTCACGTTTGGGTGAAATTACAAACCTACCCCTATCGAAACCTATAGAAGTCCAGCAGATAGGCTTTGCGTGGCAGGGATAGGTAGTAGTGATTTCCATCTCGCAGATTTTGGTTTCGGGCGGTTACTGCGACTTTCCCCGCTTCGTTCAAATTTTGCAGAGTGCACGTTTACCATGCCAACTCAACTCGAATCCCGTTTGTATTCTATTTTTTTTCGGGCGGGATCCATTTTCAATTGGAATTACATTCTATATACATCATTTTTATATATACTTTCAAAAGCACAACAAAGAATTCTGCTCCTTTATATGTATAATATGATTTACAAATACAACGATCTCGAAATCTTAAGGTTGAATTCGAATTTTTTTAACCAAATTATGTTCTACTAAAATGTATGGATCAGTAATGTCTACATATTAAATAACATAGATGTGCGTGAATTCATATGAGTATGCATGTTTGATAGATCAATTTTGGTTCGAGTATGGATTACATGTATCATCATCTCGAATTCAAATTTTTGAATCCCTTTTTTGTTCACTCCTTTCACGCCCATCTCTCTCGCATGCATGCTCCTTCAGGTAGCCATCACTCTCTTTTCTCTAGCTCACCCGCACTTTCACTTCATGTTTCTCCTATCCTCGCAAACATGGTCTCTCGACGTCTCCCTTGAGAAGTGTCACACTCTCCCTATCATTATACATTACACGGTTTTCATTATCTCTCACGTCTCTACTATTCTCTGGTATCACTCGGTACCTAAGATTTCTTTTTCACCGCCACACACACAGTCTCCACTCGTCTTTCACTTTGTCTTTCTCTCTATGGGATTCTCTCACACACCCTATATGTCTCTACATATGACTCATACCACTAAAATTACTCTCTCTCTCTCTCTCTCCTGTAGACACAACATTTGTTGCGGTCTCCTTTTCGTCTCCATCCCAGACTGACATTATTCATTTGTTTACCGATCAGACAACCCCGACTACCGTATCCTCTCTCTCTCTCTCACACACACACACAACTCCTTCTTCCACTCCCCTTCCCGACTACCGTCTCTCTCTCTCTCACACAAAACTCTCGCTTTCGCACCCCGACTCGTATTTCTCTCACAAACATTTATCGACTAGCTAGCCTCTAGATAGGTTTATACACCCGCACACTCGTGCTTCCACCATCGCATACATGTCTCTCTCCCGCTCCTTGTATCTATGTAGATTTTTCTTCCCTTCTTGAGACACGCCCTCTCGATCGTGCACACACACACTATCGCCTCATTTTAAGCTGATACCTATCGCACACACACTCCTTGTGTCCTTGTCACACATGCACCCCGTCCTCCTCCACTCTCCCTCTCTCTCACACACACATGGGCTTTTTGCAACAACTAGCAAGATGCCCATGCGTTGCACGGAACATCAAGATGCATTTGTATGAGTAGTTTATCTTGTGGGGGAAAAGGATGAACGAGGGAAGGCCTTATTTGCAAATGTGGAGAGGGGTGTGGGTATCTTTTTGCAAAATTGCCATAGATTCCTTCCTATCCGTCAGATATAGATCGGACGGCCTATATTGCAGGATGGCAGGCACATGATCATCACCGACAATGCTTTTTATAAGAGTAGTTATAAAAAATAGAGTTGGTGATGATGGTGGGCCTGCCATCCTGCAATGTAGGTCGTCCGATTTATATCTGACGGATAGGAAGGAAAATATGGCAATTTACCCGCACTCTTCACCACATTTGCAGATAAGGCCTTCCCTCGTTCATCCTTTTCTCCCACAAGATCTTGATGTTCCGTGCAACGCACGGGCATCTTGCTAGTAAGAGTAGAAATTAGACATATACCACTTCTCGAATCGTGAAACCAACAACATTCCTCCCTTATCTCATCAAAACTGCCAAAGGAATATATTTTGAGTGAAACATAACATATTTTTAGTGATATACGTATTTCAAAACTAGACTTTTTTTCTATCAAATCGGTGAATATGTATTAATCTACTTTGATCGTGTGGCAACGCATTGGCACATTGCTAGTAGTTATTATAATTTTTTGGACACCAGACAAACGGTGGAGTACATATACGAAGAGAAGAGGCGCACGCACGCAGTCGGCCTCTCACTGTCTCGCACACATGAGTGTTACGTAAAGGCGACGTTAACAAATAAACCCTGAAACCCTAGGTGCACGATTGCTGCATTCATGGGTACCGGGTACGTGGTGGAGCACCTTTGTAGGAATAGTCAGCTCGCGTGATAATTTGATCCGTAGGAGTTGATGGTCGGGACCACAGGTGAACGACTTGGAGCGCGGTGGCTCGCCAGTTGCCACAGATCGAGTAGCCACGTTTAAAATATCATTTTTTTAGCGGGGTTAAGAGTTTTGATTTTCAATGGCGCGTTATAAGTAGTAAGTAGTCTTTAGAATGATTGGTATGGAGCGAAAATGGAATTCATAGTACTACGTACCTCCTTGGCGTATGGTTGTATGGTTTTTTTTGCGATGGAGGTTGTATGGGTTTATGTTGTGAGATGTTGAACCTGGTAGTTCTAGGGCAAATACTATGGTTTAGATTTAGATGCTGGTTTTCAGTAATGAAAATCGGAAGGGGAAACCCTTCTTTGATTAAAAAAAACTACTACCTCCATTCTGGTTTACTAGTCCCCATCGTACTTTGGGTCAAAGTTTGTCCACAAATTTTACTTGTAAAATGTGAATGGAAAACGAGATTTTGTTATACCCAAACAAAAAAGGACTGGAGGGAGTGATTGCTCTGACACGGACGCGACCTCTCATAGCGCAGGCATTGAACTGGTGTGCCGGCCAAGAGGGCCGCACTCGCTGCAGGCCCGGCTGAGCACGCCTCCTCGCCGCGTGCAACCAGCTTAAGAGTGCCCCACCTGCCTTCATTGAATCCACGCATGTGCCAGCAACACATCCTTCCACGAGCCGGCAGGCATTTTAGAACACAAAAAATGACTAAAATATAATTAATTTACGCATGGTCTTGACTTGTTGTGCTCGCACTGGTAGCAGGAACTAGTAGAGGATTTTCTTTATTTATAACTCTCCTCACATTTTTTGGCTTTGAAGTGAATCATGGTTGTGGACATTATGTATGAATGTGCAGATATCTGTGAACATGAGTTTGATGTGGAAGTTGAACTTGGAATGTCGGGCTTGCACATGAACTATACCATGTCCAATGCTTCGTCTATTATTGTTTGGAAAGTAATTGCTGTTATTACATGACCCAAAAAAAACATTTTGTGCCACATCAGTAGATGTACGGACATCACAACAGGCATGCTGACTGGATAAACATTTGAACCTAGCTATTATGAAGGAAATTTTGTATTGACAACAGTTTTAGATAGCAGGAGACGCCTAGCCTGCTCTGCCTCTGCTAGCTTATTTCTGGCTTCTTCCATCTCTTCTTTGGCTTGGGTGAAGAGAGCATCTGATTGCTCTTTTCGCTTCTTCAAGAACTCAGCTACATTCTCAAGGGCTGCTGCATGCTTTCTTTTAGTCTTTACTAATGCCACAAGGACACGAACAGCTGACGACTCCACCTGGCTTGTGTGTAATCCAGCATCATCTGGGAATTTGCACCTTGTGTCTAATCCATCATCATTAGGGAACTGGCACCTTGTGTGTAATCCAGCCTCATTTTGGAAACATGATCTCGAGGTTGACCATACTTCCCTCCTCGTAGGAACTGCATCCTGACATGAAGTTACTTCTTTTTTAGATCAATACTCAGAGCAACCTAGATCCATTTAGTAGAAGCCAGATAAACAGAACTCGGAGAAGTGAATTCAAAAGGAAATAAAAAATAAAAACAGACTACAAGGTGAGAACACCCACTTCCTACATCAAGCTAAAAACGAAAGCATTAGGACGATTAAGACTCTTCTTATTACACATCGAAGAACACCACGCTTAAGAGAAACAGAAACTACAACATATACACATCGAAGAACACGAGGCTACACGAAAGTAATTGAAAGGGTGTTACTTACCAAAGCTAGTTTTACAGGTTCGGTGCAGCTCCTCTTTAACTTGCCATCCTTGAAGATGTCCCGAATATCCCGTGTTTGGTCTTCATTGCTCCTCTGCATGTTCGCACTCGTGGTTTTAAAATCTCAACACATGGCAAGAAAAATATACTACTAGTAATACTCGCGCATCTTGTGGGCAACATTAAAGCACTCGTCTGCCATGTTAGAGCATCTCCAACAGAATCGCAATGCGCGGCGCTTTAAAAAAACATTTACAGTGCTGAGATCGAGAAGTAGATACTAGAGAGTAGAGGATAGTTCTCAGCATAGATAGATAAAAAAAAGATAATTCAACTACTCCTCGTCGTCTGACTCCTCCTCGGTGACTGTAGGCGTGAAGATACCGATCGTCGTCGGATTCCCAGTGCGACGCTGCTCCTAGCCTCATGTTGAATTGAGCGCCCGCTTTTCTCCTACGCTTGTCCTCGCGATAGGCGGCTCGCTCCGCCCTCCTCTTATCCCTCTCCGCCCTCCTTTGCGAGTAGAACTCGTGCTCTTTGATGATGTCCTGCGGGAAGTGTTGGCGCCACAGCGCCATGGCTTCCTCGTCCATCTCGGCGATGCCGAGACGGTGCTCCCGCCTCCGGTTGTCGCGACGATCCTCGTCGGTGATAAGCCGCGGCAGAGGCGCGAGCTCCTGCGCCCGCTCCCGCGTCGGCACATTGGGGAAGTTCAATGTTCTATGAGGCCACACCGTCGCGTCGTACGCGCGGGCGGCCTTGTTGGCGGTGTCAAAATTGCCGAGGCCGAGGCGCATCCCGCGGAACCGGATCTTAGCGGAGAAGCCACCGGAGGGGCGCGCGCGGACGCCGCGGTATCCCCAAGTTTCCCGGCGACGCGGCGGCATGGTGGCGTGGCGGCGGCGAGGCGAAAAAGAGCGGGGAGAGAGCGGTGGCGAGGCACAGAGCGGGGAGAGAGCGGTCGCAAGGCACAGAGCGGTGGGAGGGCGTTGGATTTTATAAAGCGCGCCGGACGCCGCGCGCCAAAACTAGCGCACGCCCGGCCGCTTTTTCCCGCGCGCGCGATCCTTTCCCGACGTCTCTGCTATCTCTACTCTCTTCTCTACTGTTATATTTATTTTATATTTATCTCTACTTCCTTTACTGTCTACTTTTTTTTCTCTATACTTTTTTCTTGCAATATAGGCCGTCCGATTTATATCTGACAGATAGGAAGGAAACAAATGGGAATTTTGCAAAAAGATACCCATACCCCTCTCCAGATTTGCAAATAAGGCCTTCCCTCGTTCATCCTTTTCTACCACAAGATAAACTACTCATACAAATGCATCTTGATGCGTGCAACGCATGGGCATCTTGCTAGTTCTAAAAACCTTTCCATCATTTGCCACACTACTGGTTGCAGATGAAAAACCTACCCAAGCACAGCGTGATATAGGAGAGACGCACAATTACAAGCTGATATTCTGTTGGACAATGGAGGCTATAACCAATTACTTTTACGGGAACAATAGCACCCAGGAAATTTGGAGGGTAGGTATGAACAAAATTGGAACTGCACATGTACTGCTAAGTGATTCAATACACACATTACCAATTGAGGAGGAGAACGATGGTCGCGGCGGCCTCTGTGAGTCATGGTCGGCAACGGGAGTCAGTTCATTGTCCATGACGGTGGTACTTTTGCGCTTGGCGTCGGCTTCCGGGAAGCAGATCCGAGACCGTGGAAGACGATGTCGGGGAAGAGGCTCCGTGTACGACGACGACGGTGGACCGGCTCCAGTCCGGCGTACGAGGTCGTCGATGAGGCAGATGCGCTGCGGTGGATGAGTGCGCCGATGTAAAGGGGAGGAGCACGAAGGCTGCAGTGCCGTGGAGAAGTCTATTTTGCGGTGGGGATAGAAAATGGGGAGTATTCAGGTGTACTACTCTAGGTGCCGGGGTGGGGTTGGCTGGGTAGGGTGAACCTCAAGTTACAAAATCAGCCCCCTACCAAGCGTCATCCGTAGGCCTGTTCCGAAGGCTATGATGGTAACTTCCCACTGCTCGAATCAGGGTCGCGGGAGATTTTCCCGTCGACCTCAAAATTTTATGACACTGGACTCCCCGTGTGGCGTGTTGAGTGATTCGGCTAAGCAACTAGCGAGTAGTAGTAGTAAACTCTGCATATTAGGTTTGACCAAAGTCAAACTTTCTAAAGTTTGACCAAGTTTATAGAAAAATATAAACATTTACCACAACAAATATGTATGATGTGAAAGTACATTCAATAATGAATCTAATGGTATTTATTTGTTATTGTATATGTTAATATTTTTTGTTATAAGCTTTCTGAGAGTTTACAAAACTTGACTTTGACCAATGCTAATACCGGACTTAAATAAAAACGGAGGGAGTACACATTTGTTTTCTTAGTTTGTAGTGAACTAATCATTTGTTGAAATTGCGAAATAAATATATTAGCCTATTGACTTCGAATGTAATGGTCTTTACAATTCAATAGTTACAATCATTGTCGAATCCCAAGATGTATACAAGGTCTATAGTACTTCACAACATGCTCAAACTCACATACACACACACACACACACACACAAAGTAAACTAGAAGACCGTTCTCTCATGTATACACAACGTATCGGCATCTGTCTATGTCTCACTCATGCATGATCATTTGCACATTCACATCTCTCTATGTCTCTATGTCTGTATCACACGCACACCGTCTCCACATTGCGCTTCCGCCACAACACACATATGGACACATACACACGTTCTCTCTCAGTCACACACACAAAATCAGTATTAAAAAAAACTAGGGCGCACCTAAAACGTCCAAATCCAAATAAACACGAACTGGAGCTAAATTCAAATATATGGAAATATTGCAGCGTCAAGAACTTTCACAGGAAAAAAAAGTTGAGTAATATTCGAGGATTGTTTTCACACACACAAAAAGGTTCGGTGGATGTCCTTCGAGCGCGACACGGTGACGCACCGTTCGATCGACCGTGCGGCCGCGGTTCACGCGCTTGCATAGGATTCCGTATCGTTGCTGTGGTACTAACTAATAGAAGCGCTGCCTAAGTCTAATGTTTACGTGTACTAGTACGGTTTTCTTTTAAGTTTGACCAACCTTATATATAAAACTAAAGTAAGCTCCCACACGCGCACTCATCAATATGCCGCCGCCGCCGTCGCGCATGCCGGCGCCCGCCTGCTCCGGCCAACAATTTCTCGCCCATCACCGCCGTGTCGCCGCCATCCCTGTGCCATGAAGCCGAAGGCTCGCCCGCTCACGTCGTCTGCAGTCCCTCCTCACGATGCCGCCGCGCTGCCAAGCACGCGAGCAGCTGGTGGAGCCGCGTCTATGCACGCAACATATGAAGAGGAGGACGAGCGCGTGCTCCAGCACGCCGGCGAGGAGGAACTAGCGTGTCATTGTCGTCTCCGCCCGCGCGGAGGAGGCGCGCATTGTGGCTGTGTGGCGGAAGCCGGTCGCGCGCGCGTCGAGCCCGCAAATTGGGTGCGGACGCGGAATCTACCTTCGAGACCTTGAATGCCACGTGGATCCTGCAATCTGAAGGAGCAATTTGGGTCAGTCGACTCATGTGAGCCATGTGATGCAACATGGATGGCTAGAAGGGCTTCTTCCACCTCTTCTGCCGTCTTCTTCCTTCGCTCCGTCGAACTTCTTTCACAAATTGACTGACCGAAATTATACTACTAGTACGAATGTATTAAGTACAGTAGGAACACGAAGATACGAGCAGTAGTACCAACTGCAAGAAGAACAGTAGTAAGACATAGTACTAGTACTACTGTACGTACTAAAGAGTTCAAATAACGAGAAATAACATAAACATAGTTCTGCTGGGGCCTCAGCACAACACACCCTTGAAAATAAACTAAGCAACTAGTCCGCTTGACACTGCAGTAGAACCAGCATGAGCGACGGCACTGCCACCTACTCGGAGTCCGAGTCCACGTCCTCGACTTTGTCCTCGTCCCTCTTCCTCTTCCTCTTCGCCGATGCTTCTTTGCTTGAACCGGAAACTGGGCTCTGCTTCTTCATCCAACCCTTGTAGATATTTAAACAAAGGTAGGCATCCATTGCTGCGTACAGGATGTGATCTTCATCTAATGTCTTCGACTCCCATGCATGTTGAAACTCGTGATGAGGTTTCTTCAGTTTAGCGTACGAAGGATCAATCATGGCTGCTGCCAGGGTCAGCATTGAAGGTTGAGAGGAGGACACCAGGCTTGCCTTCTGGAGATCGAAGGGCTGGCCTACAATGAGACCTATCCGACGCAGGACATCCCTGTCGTTCTTAAAGCCTATAGTAACGAATTTCACTCTTTTGTCCATGAGGAAGTTCTTAAAATCCTGGCACTCAACGTCGGCATGGCATATGTGGTAGACCAAGCAAATGTTATGTACGCAAACCTAGATCACGGCGGGCTTCTTCCTCTCTTCGTCCTTTAGATCCTTCTCTCGTCCCAGGACTGTGGTGTACTCAACATCTAGCCCAGCGACCCACTCATCCGTTGAACTGTTGAACATGCGTAGGAAGCGAGCAAGCGATGCTTTCACCGTCTCGAATCCACGTGTGTAGATTACGATGAACTGATCGCCGGTGATGGCTCTAACCTGGTACTCAGCGCCGACCATGGAGATTTGGGAGGCCATGGATTTTGGAGGAGGGTTAGGAGAAGTTGAACTGTTGTACCCCGCAAAAAAAACTAGGAGCAAACTAATGTGAAAGGACGGGATGACTGGGAGCGAACTGTTGTAAGGTAGAAGACAAGGACGAGTAGGGCGTGCGAACGGCGTGGGGTTGCTGGCTTGCCCGGTGGATAAACGGCCGCAAGCCCCCAAAGAGTTCTCGAGAACTATGCGGGACCCACTAGATGTCATGTCTACTAGACCCATATCGTAGGCCTGACGGTATAGCTTCTGCCTGTTCGCACGCCATGCCGGCGCGTGGATGTAACTTTTTTTGCCTACTCCGCATGCATGATACTCCCTCTGGTCCTTTTTACTCCCATCAACCGTTTGCAAAGTGTTTGACCAAATTTATACTTTTTTTTGAACACCACCTTATATTAATTAACTAGCCACACCAGTACACTCATTCAATACAATATTCACCACACAAGGCGGTACGTTATTTACAAGAATACCCTCTAATTTATTGTCAAAGCTATACTTAGCGATTAAGTGTGCCACCTTATTGGCCGAACGGCTAATCTTTGACAATTGAAGATTGTTTATCAACTTCGAGATGCTCAACGCTTTCATCTTCAGGTCACGCATAGCAGACCTGTCATAGTCACCCGATGCAAGAGACACTAGCACAAAAGCGCAACCAGTCGCTAAAATTACAGGATTATGAAGAGAAATACCTATGTAGAGACCGGCAATGCAAGCCCTAAGCTCCGCTTCCTCCATGCTTTGACATGCATCAATGAAATCCCACGACCAAATTTATACTAAAAATATCAATATCCACAATACTGATTATAATGAGTATAAGAGAGAGATGATTATAGTAACATAGGTAGATACCGTAACATAATAAATGTGATGCTACTATGTGTCATGCATGGCAATAAATGAGACCACCTATGATACTAATCTATGATACTATGCACTATAGAGGTAGTAACACAGACTAGTAACATATGCATGTTACTAGTCTAAGTTACTCCCCACTATGACCAGCCTTAGAGTACCACTAGCTCCCTTCTAGTTTAAAGGGCTCGATTAAAAAATTTCACCTACTCTTAGCAAGATAGTAGAGGCGGTGGAATAGTTTTTGAAGTTTGCAAAAGTACTCAACTAGTGCTGTCGTTCTTCACAAAAAAATGTGTTTACCAATGCATGCATGAACACTAGTTACTCTAACCCCCCTCTCTTCTTTAATTCTTTGCCACGTCAGCATGTTTGCTATTCCCGTGTGCATGATACCAGCTAAGATACCACCATTATGGCCAGCCTTAATCATCGCATGCAATAATTTAGTGCACCTTGAAATATGAACATGTGTGGGGCGTGTATGTTTTTAATGACTTGAGACTATACCTAGCCCGGCATGCAAGATGACTTATTATGCACCGTTCCCCATACCTGCAGGAAGCCCGTTCGTCTCCAAATCTTTTCCTCTCCATGTGTGGAAACAATATGCCTGCCAAACTCTCCTTCTCCCTCCGGCGGTCCCACCACTCCACCCCATGTGAAAAAATATGCATGCATGACTCTCCTCCCCCCACGCTCGTCCAATCCGTTGTGACCAGCAATATTTCCACCCCTTCGCTCCCCCGTAATTTACTCCAACAAATATGCGCACGTAGCTGTTAGTTAACTGCAGGTGCATTGGGTCACTGACATATGGGCCCAACAGGGGTCTGGCCCACATGTCAGTGACGCAACTGGACCCGCAGTTAAGTCAGTGCAGCTCAGTCCATATCTTACGTAGGTGTGCCATTGCTCGCTATAAATACTGCACCTCCCACGACATCGGTATCTCCTCCCCCTCACGTTCACGTTCATCGCTATCTCCTCCCCCTCCCTCTCACGTAGACCACCATGGCATCGCCCCTCCCAAGCCCTAGGAGCCCCTCGCTGCACCGCGCGGACGGTCAGGCGACGCCGTTCCGTTCTCGCCGCCACTAGTCGAGGAGGACGCGCCGGTGTTCCACTCCTCGCCGCTACGCGACGCGTCGCCGTTCCGTTCCTCGCCGCCACTAGTCGAGGAGGACGCGTCGGCGTTCCGCTCCTCGCTGCGACGCGACGCGTCGCCGTTCCGTTACTCGCCACCATTAGTCAAGGAGGACGCGTTGGCGTTCCACTCCTCGCCGCGACGCGTCGAGGTGGACGCGTCGGCGTTCCCAATCTCGCCAGCACGCGCGCCGGAGGACGCGTCGGCTCCCTGCTACGAGGAGAACGCCGCGCCGCCCGCCGAGCCCCCCAGCCTTGAGGAGCTTTGGAAAGAAATGGATGTCACCTTGTGGGAGGCTTTGCCTCCAGCAGAGCGCGCCAAAATAGAGGCGGAGAAGAAGGCCGAGGAAGAGAAGCGCACCGCGGAACATGCTGCCTAGGAGGCCTATGTCGCGTCCGAGAGAGTCAGGCAATTGGCTCTTTGGCAGAAGGCTCGTGCGAGGGCCGTGAGGGTGGCAGAGGACGCCCGTGCCGACGCCCTGAGTGCAGTCGGGCCCAAGCGCCTCATCTACGATTGGCGGTACGTGGACCGGGTGCACGCTTTCAGCGAGGAGGAGTACCTATTGGCGCCGGATCACCACACCGGTGAGATCCCGCTCGCCCGCCGGCAAGCCGCCAATCAGCACCTCGCGAGTTGCGAGGCTGAGGAAGAGGCGTTGTGTCGGCGCGCTGGGAAACGGCCGCGCACCAGGGCACTCATGGCGCGCCGCAAGCGCTCCTGCGAGCGCCGTGGCTTTTAGGAGGTGTATAATTTTTGTTTCGTAAGGCGATCTCATTAGTTTTGGGACGCAAATGATAAATCCCGAACGTTCAGGAACTTTTAGCGTCCTTAATTAAGTATGTAAAAGGGAAAGTTTGGAAACCTTGTGTATTCGTACACATTTTGCAAGTACGTGCATATAGCACAAACTTTACTATATACTACCGCACTACACGTCTCTCTCGATATATGCTTGCAGACTGTGCTACTCCCTCCGTCCAGGTCAATAAGTCATCTTTGGTTGTGCACCGTGACCAAGAAGGAGGGAAGAATTATACACCTAGACGGAGGGAGTACTACTATTACTTATGTACGTGCAAATGCACGTTTTAACATTACGATGCGGTTTTTGTAAAAGTAGAAAAACAACACTAGTCAAGCTTGTGAAATGATTCAATGCAAAACAAATGCAAAAATGCTCATTTGATTGTTTACTTTTAGCTTCCTTCTCTGTGGTTATTTCTCTGTCGTACTTTGTACGGAGTATCTCACTGGTTGGAAAGGCATGCAAATTCCCAAACCGCTTCCTACACCCTGTATCGATTTTTTTTGCCTAACAAGTTGTGCCGTGCAATTGGAATTCCAACTTGAGTACTACTACTACTAGGAGTACCAGGGGCCAGTTCTTTTAGGCTTCTAGATTAGTAATCCCACAAGAGCAAGTACAATAGAGCTGAGTCAGCGGGCTATCAGAAATAAACTAGTATATTTCTGCTTAGTTGGAGGAAAGAGAAGAGGAGAGAGAAGGTAAGCGGGCTCTTCGTGAAGAGCTAGCTCTAGCACGTGCTCCTAGGCACTTTGTGAGAATGAGAAGTGGGCCACATAATAAAAAAGTAGTACACTCTTTTGATCTATTATTGTACATGTTGAATATAAGATGTGCTATAAATGACATGGCACTGGCTTATAGCCAGCAGCTGGCTATACTATTAACCATGCTCTAACTACTACCTCCGTCCTGGTTTATTGGTCCCCATTGTAACTGTGTCAAATTTTGATCATAAATTTAATGAATGAAATGTTAGTGCATGTCACATGCACTACTCCATCCGTCTAGGTGAGTAAGTCATCTTAGGCTATGCACCGTGACCAAGGAGGAGGAGAAAACGAGAAATGTTAATGTTTATTTGCTAATTAATAGTATTGCATGCAATGAACTAACCACTGCATGTCGTGTTTGATATCTCAAGTCATTAAAAGCATGCACACTCTTTATCTCTTATTGGTTGATTTGTCAAGAAACAAGAAACGAGGTAGAAGTTAATGCACCGCGCCTAAGTGTTTTGGGATTATTTGGTTTTCGTAAGATGACTTACACACCTAGACGGAGGGATTACAATGGTGAGGAATAAACCAGTTAAATCTTTGGTCAAAATTTAGCACAAATTACAATGGTGAGGAATAAACCAGGATGGAGTAGTAGTTTAGAAGCCCAAATAAATGAGTGAGGCACCTTATTGTTACTCTCCACTTTGACTAGTCTTGTGGGAAAAGCTGGGGAAGCCGCCAAAAGAACTGGCCCTAGGAGTAGTAGCTAGGGATCGAGTGTGCGAGATGAACCGGAGAAAGTAAATGCAGAGAGATGAAATGCAAAAAAGACGGAGGGATGTGATGGTTGCTTGTCCGTTTATTTTACCAGGCCACTTATTACTGGGAGTGGTTGGGTTTTGTGATATGACGGCTTTACTGCCGCGCCACGAGCGGGGTGAGAGGTGAGACTCCCGTGCAGCGCCGCCCTCTACACTTGTACTACATCGGTCGTGGTTTATTAGTCCCCCATTGAATTTGACTGAAGATTTAACTAACAAAATGTTAGTGCATGTCAACAAAAACTATATCGTTGGATTCGTATTTGAACATAGTTTTGAATGATATAATTTTAGGTGACATGCATCACCATTTATCGTACTATATATAATGTTAGTTCAATTTTTGGTCGTACTAATCTATAGTAGTAAGGTGCCCGTGCGTTGCACCGAAGTGTGAAATGCATTGATCGGGGAGTTGTTTATTTTGACAAAGGATGTGGGGGTCATCTCATGTGTAACGGGTATCGATAGGTTTCTTCGGATATTATTTCATCTCTAGAGCTCACAAACATCCAGGTGAAATAGATAAAAAGGTATCTTTTGCAAACAAAAGCGTTCAACTGTTCAAACTGCATCCAAAACTTGTGAAGAAATAACACTTATTGTGCTTTGCAAGAAATGATCTTTAAGAATTAGTTTTTGAGTATCGATTGTTATACATGTTGGCTACAGATGACATGGCACTTTCTTATAGTCAACAGTTGGCTATACTATTAAGTAATATTAACCATGCCCTTATACACCTAGACGGAGGGATTAAATCAGGATGACTTGCAAGCGAGCAGAGGAGATGTAAGAAATGGTTCATCGTAAGTCTTTCACCAGTACTGTAGTAAAAATTCATACATGGAAGATTCTAGACTAAACCATAAACGGATACACTTTTATTCATGCGCGATACTCCAATAGAGCAAGATCCTGCATGGAAGTCTCCACATGCTTAGACAACGGATTACATTGAGCGAAGACTAATGATCAACATTTTACTTGATAATGCGTACTTCCAGGTGAACCTCCTTGGAGTCCCCGTGCACCGCGTCGGCAGGTAAAGGAGGCCATGGGTTTTCCAAGTCCACATTGGCGGGATAGTCCCAGCTCCCCAGAGTACAAGTCCATTCGATGAGGCTGGTGTCGCCGCCCACGCGACGCAGAGGGGTAGTAACACAGACCACACACCCGTACATCGGCCTCGTGTCAGTGTCAGCGTCAGCGGCGTCGCCCCTGACGCACATTACAGAGATGGGGCGGTGGCCTGTGCGGGCCTCGCCGGTGCCCACGATCAAGAGGAAGACATTGTCGTCCTCCTCCGATACTAGCAGGCGGCAGTGATCCTCCAGCGACTCCGGCATGGTGAACGGGTAGCACGTCTCGTACTTGATGTTCTCCGCCAAGGGCCAGTAGTGACCGCTGCACGCATCTGTGAGGTGATGCACCATGTCCGCCGGCGAGCCACAAAACGGCATCGGGCACTCATAGCAGTGGACGAAGGGCTCCTTGGAGGCATTGACCAGGCCGTCCATGAAACGGGAGTGGCTGTAGGGGACGTTGCGCCAGTTGAATATATGAGCAAGTTACTACGAGATTTAATCCGAATAAGCACAAAATAAATCATGACGGCTATAACAGAGATGAAACTAATCATGTGGACTAGCATAGTAGTAGGATACAGAGTAGAAACATGAATTCTACCATGATTTGGAATAGGAAGGACAGAAACACATACGGTGCAACGGGAGCAGCACCATTGGCATTGAGGTTGTCGCCCATGTCGTTGAGGAAGAGGTTGCCGAGGTCGGGGAAGAAGTCGTCGCTGCTAGCAGTCGCGAGAGTGCGCTCCCCAAATTTCAACAGCGCCCGCCGAATGGAGCGCAGGAGGGAGTGGCTGTAGGGGACGTTGCGGCCGCAGAATGGAGCACATGAGTAGCCCACAAAGCAGTAGATGGTGCTCCTCCCTAGTCTCTATTCCTATCTCTATCTCTACTACTCTTCTTTGTTTTTTATAATATACTAGTTGTAGTTGTCAAATCGAATACTACTGCGCCGTCCACTGCACGCCCGGCTGAACACGCCTCCTCGCCTCCATCAAACCCATCCGTTAAACCCGCATGCAAACCGAGAAACCTACTCTGGCCCGCGGGAGGAAATTTGTCAGTTGCAGTTGGAGAATAATAGAGTCACGTCCAATCCATTTGAGTTAATTGCGTGTATGATTCTCCCTCTATAAAAAAGAAGTAGTATATATAAAAAAAATAAAAAGCTAAAGTTTAGATTAGAATATACTACTCCTCCGGTGCTAGTAGTAGAGCAGAGTCCTACTCTACTACTCTACTCAAGCAAGTTAGGGCATAGCACTGTAGGGAGTACCAGTACTGTGATCACTCAAGCAAGTTGTCTGGCATCGACATGACCCTACGCTGCTGGTATGTGTCTCGTAAGTCAAGCGGTGTGCTGTAGTCATCATCACCTGTCCACTTCCCGCAGCACATATTCGCTTCTCCATCTTTGTCTGCACATAATCTTGTCCAATCTTCCATCCCCGCTAAGGCGCCTCCCCCCTCGTCCAAAAGCCAAGCACTAACAATGGCAGAACCGAGCAGCGTCCGCCGAAAGAGTGGCTGGAATTCGCTCCCCACAGAGGTAATCAAGCTCATTGTTTCACGTGTGGACAATCTCAGTACCATGCCGCTCGCCGCGTGCTCGTCGGGGCTGTACCGTTTACTCAAAGCCCTTAGGCCGGAGCTTTTTAAGCCAGCTCCTTGCTTGCTGATGTTGCCTGATCTTCAGAAACGGCGTGTCACGCAGCATAACGATCGTAGGGTGGCGAGCATCAACCCCCTTGACTGCGATCCGATCCCTGTCAGCCTCAACTACATTAACGGTATGTACTGGGTCGGCATGAACACGTCTTGGATGGTGCTCGTCGACGGTCGCGGCAGCTGGATGCTCGTGGAGGTCTACAACCGGCGATTGATCCCCCTTCCATCGATTAACACTGCTCTGCTTTGGCACCGCGACCCAGAATACTCAGAATCTTATAGTAGCCAACATGATACCAAGTTTGATTTGCTCAAGGTTGTAATCTGCCAAGTGCCCACAAGATCTGCGAATTATAAAGACTTCAGGCTAATTGCGTTCTTCAACCGCGGTCTCGCCTATCTGACAGGTCACTGCGGTAAGTGGATAAATCTGCACGTCCATCGCAGGATCATACATCCTCCATGGTTCTCTGATGCCATTGAACACAAGGGCTTCATTTACGCTGTCGACTCCTTCTATGGCTGGACTTATTGCTGGCCTACTCCAGTCATCGCTACAAACGGCTGTTACAGCAGTATGTTACTTTCCTATGATATCGTGATGGCTTGCTTATATTACTGTCAACATTTGCTGAAAAAATATTCATGCTCATAACATGCTGTTCTTAAGATTGACTAAATCAAGAGCCCTTTTTTATTTGACTGCAACTTGATATGATGTTGTAGGCCGCCTGGTGTCCCTACCCTTCCTAATCCCAGAACCTTTCAAAGAAAAGCGGCATGGCAGTTGCAGGTGGTTCCTGGCTCGATCAGACAACGGCGAAAGATTGATGATCGTTCGCACGTACCGGACGTGTTGTTTCGCGGAATACAATCACAGTCACTGCAAGGTCTTTGAGCAGGATCCCAGTTTCTCTGGGCCTTCAGGAATTTTTGACTGGAGGCTGGTAAGTAGCCTTGGTACACGCTCTCTGTTTGTCGGACTGAATTATCCGATTAACCAGGAGATAACCGATGGCAAGGATCATGATGGCAGCGTGGTTTCGTTCATCAGGCAAAACTGTGTGTACACAGCATACCATGCGCCTCTGCATGCACCATACCTTGACATGTGCCGCCACGCTCTGCAGCCCAAAGTAGGAGAGAGGGTCGCAAGTATCAGACTTTGACCTGCTGGCTGGAGTTTCCCCCGTCAGGCACCCATCTGGTTCAAGCCGTCAGCCAATCTCCACAGCTTAATAAATAGTAACGTCTAACTGAGCCAGTTAGTTAGATGCGTACACTTGGTGTAGTAGGATCTTTATTTAGTTTGATGCATACACTTGTTCTTTTTTGGTAGCCCTTTTGTAATGATGGCTGATGTTTGGTTTGGAAGAGAGAGCTGCGTCTTCACTCTTCTGGCCTGCTTACTGCTTCTGTTGCACCCCCAGCCCTGGTTGCTGCTGCTGCTATTTTCAATCTACAATCAGTAGTATATTTCGTCTGTTGGTTGAATAAATGTGTTGTTAGAACGACAAACACAATGTTTTGGAAGTCGTTGCATGGTTCGATCCTTTAGTGCCCCGTACCGTACGTAGCGCATACTATTTTTCATACGGAACACATTTTCCACTTGTTGATAACATGCAGCCCACTGACGAAGGCCCAATAGAGAAGCCCATAATTAACTGGAAGGGAGGCTCTCACATGAATCCGGCCCAGGTACATGCTCATGGTCCCCTAAACATAAATAAGTAAATAAATAAATAAATAAAGCTAAATGCTCATGCACCAGTTCTTTGGGAAAATAGGTAGCCCAATATTTCTTTTTGAAGAATACCCAAGCTAGGCCTATTTGTTTTCTCCGAATTACTGGGCTGCAAATCTTTCAAGATGAGGAGGGATGCATTCCGGCCTCGCTTAAGAGTATGGTCAATGTTTGTTAAAAGTAATATCAAAAGGGGTTGAAAATTCCAAAAAATTTATAGCAAATGGGATATAAGTTTCTTTTTTTGTTTTTGTTCTTCACTGATATCTTATATGTATTTCATTGGATTTAATATGACATAGTACTAATTTATTTTTAAATTTGTTTTACTATGCCTATTAATTTTTGGATTAAGAATATTTCGTTGCCCAGCAAAAATTTGCGAATTTTCAAAATTTCCCACATATTTAGTTATTTTTTTGACCCTGGTACTGACCAGAAAATGGCCAGCAATTCTAAAAATGGAAAACGTGCTGCAATAGATTCCATATGAATTAGAAAATGAGTAAAAATTATAAAAATAATAGCAAATGGGTTGTACACGCCACAGATTTCGAGGCTGACTTGTTTACGCAAGGCTTTGTCAGTGAACACACGATTCTAGCAGCAGTGACTGTTGGATGTCCATCCAACGGCCGACGTGCTTCTTCAATCTCTGATCTTCCTGCTCCAGCCGCCTAAACTAGCGCCGGCGGGACTGCCTGCTCCCTCCTCTTGTGGCCCGCTGTGATGCCGCGCAGGCTTCCCCGGCCCACCCTACTCCCTCCGCCGGCCTGGCCGCACGCAATCAACTGCCTCCTTATTATACGAAAAAATGATTCCTCCCACTGACATCTGGGGCGCACCGGTTGGGAGGCTGACCTGTGGGCCTACTAAGTTGACGCATACACAGGGCTTGTCAACTTAGTCAACAAACGATTCTAGCAGCAGTAACCGTTGGATTTGAATCGAACAGTCCTGCTGCTTCTTCAATCGCTGCTCTTCTTGCACCAGCCGCCCAAACCAGCGCCGGGGAGACCGCCTGCTCCTGCCTCCAGTGGCCGGCTGTGCTGCCACTGAGGCCTCATCGCCCCCTACTACTCCCACCGCTAGCCAGGCCCTGCGGCGACGGCCGCCTCACACCGCAGCCGAACCAGTGAACCCTCGTAGTCCTCTCTGCGTGGGCATCCGCTGCCGCGTCTTCCCCGGCTCCACGTCATCCCCTTCCTAGGCCTCGCCGTCGTCCACCGCCTTGGTGCTCTCAGCGCGGCGTGGTCAACGTGGTCAACGACATTTCATCGGAAGAGTACTGTACGTGGAGAGGCTGACAGCTGGGTCCACGGCCACAGCCCAGTTTTTTTGTGATTTGCCAAGTAAGTCGCTTTGTCAGGCCTATTGTGCTGCAAATCTTTCAAGACGAGGAGAGCTTTCGTTCGGCTGGCCGAGAAAATGGCCCATCAGTAATGAGAAATGGGTTGTACATTTTTAAAACACATCAAATCGGAATTAGTTTCAAATATCTTTTTTTTCCATTTCAAGATTTTAAAATACATTAATTTTTATGCGTGGAGAATTTGTTGGATTTTATATTATATACATTTATTTTTAAAATCAGTTTGAATGTGAGTCGAAATTTCGGGATTAAAAACAGTTCGGACCGCACCGAAATATGCAAAATTTCGTATAATTTTTTAACCGTGGCCACAATATGGCCTGTAATGCTAACAAAAAGAATATGGGCTCCAAAAAAAACCTTAATAATTAGCAAATGGGCCGTAAATTATTAGAAATAATGGCAGATGGGTTGTATGCTGTTTTCCACAGATTTGAGGCTTTCCTTAAAAAAAGGTTAACGCACAAGCACTGACTGTTGGATGTCCATCCAACGGCCGTCGTGCTTCTTCAATCTCTGCTCTTCCTGCTCCAGCCGCTCAAACAAGCGCCGGCGGACTGCCTGCTCCCTCCTCCCCGCGGCCGGCTCTGCTGCCGGGCAGGCCTCACCGCCCCACCATACTCCCATCGCTGGCCTAGCCATCCCTCTACTCACCCACACCTGCTGTTATTCTCCGGCGACGACAGACGAACCAGTAAACCCTCGTACAGTCGTACTCCCCTCCGCGTGGGAAACAACTGCCGAGTCTTCCCTGCCTCCGTGTCATTCCCTTCCTAGGCCTCACCGTCGTCCACCGCCCTGGTGCTCTCGGCGCGGCCTGGTCAACGTGGTCAACGACCGACATGCATCTGAAGTGGACTGTACGTGGAGAGGCCGACAGCTGGGTCCATGACCGCACGCAAGGAAATGCCTCCTTATTACATGCAAAATAATGATTCCTCCACCTGACATCAGGGACCCACCGAAAGGGCCTCTGTATTTCACGAAAAAACGTTACCGCCGCTGACAGCTCGGACCCACCAGCCATATCTTCGCACGCAAGGAAGTGCCTCCTTATTACGCACAAAAAAATGAATACTCCCCCTGCTAGTTGGGACCCACCATGGTGGGAGGCTGACTTGTGGGCCTACTAAGTTGACTGGGATGGGGGCCTTTGTCAACTTTAGTCAATATGAATGATTCTAGCTCCAGTGACCGTACGATGTCCATCCAACGGCCGTAGTGCTTCTTCAACCTCTGGTCTTCTTGCTCTAGCCGCCCAAAGCAGCGCCGGTCATGCCGCATGCTCCTGCCTCCCGTGGCCGGATGTGCTACCGCGGAGGCCTCACCGCCCCTACTATTCCCACTGCTGGCCAGGCCCTACGGTGACGGCAGCCTCACACCGCAACCGAACCAGTGAACCCTCGTACTCCTCTCTGCGCGGGCTTCCACTGCCGCGTCTTCCCCGGCTCCCCGTCGTCCCCTTCCTAGGCCTCGCCGTCGTCCACCGCCCTGGTGCTCTCGGCGCAGCATGGTCAACGTGGTCAAGGAACGACTTCCATCAGACATGGACTGTACGTGGAGAGGCTGACAGCTGGGTCCACGGCCGCAGCAAGGAAGTGCCTCCTTATTACGCGGAAAATAATGATTCCTCCACCTGACAGCTGGGACCCACCGGACGGGCCACTGTATTTCGCGAAAAAAACATTTCCCCCTGACTGCTGGGACCCACCAGCTACATCTTCACACACAAGGAAGTGCGTCCGAGCAAAAAAAATGATTCGCCCCCCTGACTGCTGGGACCCACAAGCTACATCTTCGCAGGCAAGGAAGTGCCTGACAGTCGGGACCCACCTGGTCGAAGCGTACGTAGCATTGTCATTCTGGTCGCGAACGTGTACGTACATACTGGTCGATGTAGAGGCGCGCACGTGTCGTAGTAGAGGCGCACACGTAGCATGTACACGTACGTACATCGGCCAGTGTGCAAGAAAGAAAATACGGCCACGTACGTACATACGGGCAGGGTCTCGAACGCCTACTCGCGCATACGTATGGCCAGGGCTCGTGTACATGGCTGGGTCGGAACGGAGAAACAACATCGTCGTCGTGTTCATGGGGAGCCAACCGGCTGGGTCGGAACGGAATGCCTCGTCGTGTTCATCGGGAGGGCTTGGACGGAACAGCCGATGGAAACGAGGCCTGGCGTACCGCAGAACGGAGGAAACGGCCTTGTGTTCAACCGGCCATGTTTGAAACAGGATCCTGTTCATCGGGAGGGATCTGGCGTACCGCAAAACGGAGGAAACGGACCTCGTACGGTCGAAACGGGGGTCCTGTTGATCGGGAGGGGTGTGGCGTACCGCAAAACGGGACTCCACGGGGCACTGTTCATCTCCGCCGTCGACCCCCTCCAGCCTCCACGGGCTACTGTTCATCCACCGTCGACCTCCTCCAGCCTCCACCTACGACTGTTCATCCACGGGCTCCTGTTCATCCAGCCTCCACCACGCGCTACTCCACCGGCTACTGTTCAACCAGCCCTCTCCACGGGCTCCTGTTCAACCACCCCTCCACGGGCTACTGTTCATCCAGCCCTCCACCGTCTACTATTCGTCCTGCCCTCCACGGGGTGGTCCTGTTCGTCCTGCCCTCCACGGGGTGGTCCTGTTCGTCCTGCCCTCCACGGGGTCCTGTTCATCCAGCCCCAACCGGCTCGATCGATCGGGCTCCTGTTCATCCAGAGGCAACACCACGGGGTCCTGTTCATCCACCCCCACCGGGAACTATTCATCCAAACCCCCCCAGCAACGCTCACTGTTCATCCAGAGGCAGCATCGATCGGCTTCAGTTAGCAGCAGTAGCGAAGGAATCGCTCGATCGGGTTCAGTTAACAGCCATCGATCGATCGCTCGGGTTCAGTGACGCGTAGCCTGCAGTGCAATCACTCGGGTTCAGTTAGAGCCCAACGCCCCGCTCGGGTTCAGTTAGAGCCAACGCCTCGCACACATGCGCGTACGTGTATGAGAGAAATGCGCATCGCTCGGCCCCCGACCTCCCACCATAACCGGGAACTCCCCGAAATTTTCCTCGCCCTCGCTTCTACCACGGTTTTTTCCGTCATGGACGGCCCAAAGAATGTCATGCAGCTGCGTCTCCGGCCCGCCCAGGATGAAAAGCCCATTTTCTGTCATGATTTTTTTTCATAGAAGTAGGAGCCCACCACATCTATGATGATACCGGGTTTTTCACAATTATCGTCATAGAAGTGTCATATGTATGACAGAAATTTTTTTCGTTCGGCCCAAAATGTCACGGATGTGTCTTTTTTTTGTAGTGATAGTGACTAGAGAACTTTGTCAATTAGTATCTTATCTGGAAGATTAACTCCCACTTGATTCAAGCAATTGTAGTACCCAGACAATCTGAGCACATGCTCACTGGTTGAGCTATTCTCCTCCATCTTGTAGGCAAAGTACTGTCAGAGGTCTCATACCTCTCGACTCGGGCATGAGTCTGAAATACCAATTTCAGCTCTTGGAACATCTTATATGCTCCGTGGCGTTCAAAACGTTTTTGAAGTCCCGGTTCTAAGCCGTAAAGCATGGTGCACCAAACTATCAAGTAGTTATCATACCGAGTGTCGTGGTTTTGTCACGGCAGATCTCCTAGTGAAAGGAGTTAGTCGTGGAGCCATCGCAACGGGTTAACTTAAAGGGGTTAAAGCGGATAAAGGACACATGGAGTTTATACTGGTTTGGCCCCTTATTGTGAAGGTAAAAGCCTACGATCCAGTTGTTGTGGAATTGCTAGGGTTTCGATGACCAGGGAGCGAATACGCTTTGCCTGGGTCTCGAGTTGTTGTTTGTTGTCCCTAAACCGCCGCCGGGTCGTCCCCTTATATACATGGGTTGACGCCCGTCGGTTTACAGTATCTCGAGGCCGGCTCATAAACGTGTCTGGACCGGTCTCTACTATTTCTATCTTATAACACAAGCTTACATATCGATGTCGGTTTATGTCTACATGCCTTAATCCGCCTTTAGGCCCTGGGCCTTCATAAAGCGCCATCATCTTTGTCTTCATGGGCTTCAAATAGAATAACTCATTATGGGGATAATCCAGCCTCTCCTGGACGGTTTATGCCCAACAGTAATATCCCCAACATTAGGCCCCAGGTTGATTTGAACTGGTTCATGTAAATCTTCAATACTTAAGAAAATTTCTTCTCCAACATCTTCATATAAAGCTTGTAAACCGCCATGACGTCATCTTCCAGTATCATGATAAACCGCCATGACATCACCTGTCATTAAAGATTGCATATAGCTCACCTTCATTAATGAGCCTCCAACAATCGAGGCGACAGCTCTGTCACATATCCAACTTTTGGACTCCTCGATTTTCGCGGCTGTCACTTATCCTTTTGCCTTTATAAATTAGGCCGAGGGGTCCTTTTCATTTTCCCCCTTCGTGCCTCTTCACATCGTCCTCTTCCTCGCGTCGCCCGAACGTCGGAGCTCTGCCGCCGCCGTCGACCTTCGCATCTGCCACAACAACGGCCGCTGCATCACCCTGATCGTACCAGAAAGCCACGGCGCCTCTCCGCTGTTACTTTGATACTGTTAAGCCTTCTCTCCTTCCACCCTAGATCTTATCATTAGGGTTTGTACTCATCGGAGTTCTTCGAAGTTCTAGAGCTATTCTTCCCTGTTCTTCTCAGTAGCGCAAATGGCAAGTCTGATATGGTATTTTCCGGTGCCTTTGTAGCTAGGGCTCCCTTTTTCCTCATTAAAGCATCCCCTTCATATAAAAAACTCATCTGAACTTGATGAACTGCTTAAGCACCCGAAGTTTAGGTCGGAGTATATTCCGATTTACCAACACGCTGTAGATATGAGATTATCATATCAATCTGTGAAACTTGTTTTTCCCTCATTTAGGTATTTTAGATCTGTACTTTCATACCAATATAGGCGGTTTAGCTTATTTGAAAAATGATAATCCGGTAGGTACCATTAGTCCCCTTTAAATCTCCGATACATTTATCTTTGCACCTCCTCCATTCTCAGACACCGGTTCAGCAATATCAAACTCCGGTTTAACAACATGCATATACCTTTGCTTCTGCTTATCTTGCGTCGCTTTATACTTGTCCATTATGAATCTTAACCCGGCAATAACCATGTTCCAGCATTCCATTGAAATGGCCAAACAAGTTTACGAGTGAAACTGGGTTCCTTCCCGGGTTACTGAAGAACAATTAGACAGATGTGTTGCAACCGGCGCTTTAGCCAAGAAAGAAGTCATCCACTGGAGGGCCCCTGGTCCGAAAAATCCTCCTGAACCCAAGGACGGAGAAAATAGTCGTGTTCGTTGACCATCTGGGTTGAGGCTTTAGCCCTCCCGGTTCAAAGTTTTTCTGAGATGTGCTTGCCAGCTTTCAACTCCACCCTCAGGACATCGGCCCAAACTCTGTGTCCAACATCTGCCATTTCCAAGTCTTTTGTGAGGCTTATCTTCAAGAGGAGCCCATAGTTGAATTGTTTAGGGATTTCTTCTATTTAAACTGTCGCACATAGTTCACAGATGGACCCAATACTGAGCTCGGTGGAATGGCGGTTCAAAAGAGGAAGGATGTCAGCTTCCCTCACACCAAGCTTCAGAGTCACCCCAAGGAGTGGAACCAGACTTGGTTTTATTGCAAAGACACATCTCCAACTGATGAAAATCCTTTGCCGGGTTACCGCCCTCACCATCTTAGCAATACACATCCCTTTCCTTAGAGATTAACTGCAAAGGAAAGGTCCAACTATGCTCCACAACTGTCAAAGCTTAGAGCCTTTATGGCAAACGGTTTAACAGGTGTTGAGTTTGCTCGTTGTTGGATAACTTGGAGCATATTGCCCTTAAACCGACACCCCGGTTTAATGTGTGAATACACCGGGAGTTTGAAGGACCCTCAACGACACGTTGATATTCAACTTACAGAGGCTGAAGTTACTGAGGCTGTGAAGAAGATACTGAATGAACCGGAGGCTGTCTGTAGCCAGACCGGATTAAGTCCTTTCTGCGTTTCCAACAAACCGCCAACTATAAAGATCACATAACTTTATTGCTCTAACTTGCTTCTTTCAAATATTCTCTCAAAATTTTGTCCATCTTTGACAGGGCGATGATCCGTTCTGGAAGAAAAAACCACAGGATAAACCGGCCAAGACACCTCGCCCCAAGACCAAGGTTGTTAAAAAAACCTGCCAAGAAGAGGACCACTGCGTCTTCCGAGCCAAATGCTGATGCCGATTTGGCTAATCCGGATTCAGAGGTAGAACTTGACTCTCTTGGTTCATTTTTTGTACATCTCATTGACAATGACCATTATCAGGACAATGCTGAAGGCAGCCAAGCTGATGATGTAGAGGTAATTATCCTTTCCTCTGGTTCAGATCCTCTGCCAACACCGAAAATCCGTCGAGCAAACTGGAAAGTAAAATTTTCTCACCCCCTTGCTCACTTGGACCCAAACTTTCTTTTGAAGACGCAGCAACATGAAGCTCGCCGCACAACCCGGCACAGCGGCCAGGTAGTCACCTCAGCCGGTTTACCGAATACTCCAGTCCGGAAACGTCAATCAGAGGTCTCTTACATTCCTGACACTTCTTGTCCCGAGGCGGGTTGTTTCCGTCATCCTCTTAATCCGTCTGATTCAAATTATCAGGGCACGCCACACTCATCCTCTGGCGAGTCATCGGCCACACAGCTTCCACCCCTCAAGACAGTTCCTGGGTGAGTCATACCTTTAATTTTATTTTCAACGCCTTATGTTTTACACAATGTATTGACCTTTATATTTGTTCTTCTTAGTGCCAAACCAAGACCCAGCAAGAAGGCTCGGTTAAACAAACCGTCAGACAAAAATGTGGTTATTGAACCGGAGAAAACCCCAGATCCAGTAGAGACCAATGCTGACGCTTTGCTTGATGATCCGCCACCACAAGATTATGACTTCGTTGTTGAACGAGAAGAAGTTGACACCACAGGTCACACTGACAAACTGACTAGTCCGGCTCGCACGGATGATAAACCGGCCAGTCCAGCTAAGGCTGCTGATAAACCGTCCACTCCAGTGAAGGCTGCTGATGATAAAGAAGATGACATTATGATTACTGGCATCAGCCACACCGCTCCTGGCAACCCGGTCGCTTTATCCAAGCATAGCGCCAAGGATGAGTTTTCTGCTATGGGCAAAGGAAAATGGAACACCGATTTGTCCAGCTACGCTCATCTCAACGCCCAAGACATTCACTCTGGCCTCTTGAACTGTCTGTACACCAGCCGCGACTATGAAGCCGGTTTAGTAAATCTGATGAAGGAGCGATATGAGGTAACCACACAACTGTTTCTCTTATGTCCAATTTCAAATGTCAGCTCCAGTAGCCCCCAAGGGCCGGTTTATGATGTTAATCTAAACCAGGACTTTGTAATATCTTAACTTTGCATGCTTAGCCTCCAGGGACCGGGTTATCTCTTTAAGATGAACCAGTACTTTAGAATTGTAATATTGTATCTTTCGCTGGTGTAGTCCCTAAGGGCCGGTTTAACTTATGAAGATGAATCGGGACTTTAGAAGAATACCCATAAAGTTACTTTGAGCAAACATACATTAGCCCCCAAGTGCCAAGAGTAATACTTGTATTGCGCCCGGGACTTGTAGAAATTTCCGAGAACAAGCAAATATGCATTAGCCCCCCAAGTATCAGGTGCATAACTGGTTATGTGCTTGGTACTCCAAATATATACCGTCAACTCATGATATGTCTGTCTCTTATAGGCTGAGCTGAGCAAAGAGGAAACTCAAAACGCTGATCTGCAAGAAAACATCAAGTCCCAGCAAGCAGAAACCTCCAAAGCCAAAGATGAGCTGACTAGTGCCTTAGCCGCTATGGAAAAGCTGAAGGAGAGTTTCAACAAGGAGCGGGCAGATTGGGAGATAGAAAAATCCGCATTGCAAAAAAGAGCCGAGGATGCAGAAGCAGCTCTTAAACCGGTGGTAGACGAGCTGACTGGTGTAAAGCGGCAAATACATGCCATGACTGCTGCTGTGTTTGGTAACTATCCTGGCATTAAGTTTTCAACATATCATCCATACATCGCCGGTTTACTGATACTTATAATGATGCAGGTACTCGCATTAGCCATCTGGGCTCTGACATACAGAAGAAGCTGAAGGCTGTCTATACTCTTATAGAGCAGTTATATACCGGCGCGTAACGGATTATCTGCACTACTTCTCAGAACAAGCCGCCCCCAACTTTAGTCAAAGATACCTTAGAAAGGTTGTCAATGCTGCCTGCCCGGGTAGAAGAGCTGAAGAGATCTGCTGCAAGGGCTGGTGCTCTGACCGCCTTAACCCGGGCAAAAGCATGGGTGCCGGATCTTGATCCGGCGGATGTGGGTAAAGGCTATCCGAGCTTAAAAGAAGATGGATCAGAATTTGGGAATGATGACCTCCGAGCCATAAACCGGGAAGTACGTCCACTGGCTTGTCAATTGGCTGAAGAAGCTGATCTTTCATATTACCAGGCGAGTTATGACGTCAACAACAAACGGGTCGCTGCACCAACTCCTGAGGCTCAAAATCTTATCCCGCCAATCCGTAAGCACACCTATGCCCATGACATTGAACCGTCCACCCTACTGGGCAACCATTGACTTCCAGCCACTGGGTAGAGAGGAGGATGATGAACCGGTGCAAGATGATCCACAGCCGTCAAGTCAACCTGGTGACGAATCATGATCCGGAGGCCGGTTTAGCCTTCCACGTGCTACAATAGTTGCCAAAAACAATTATTCTTTTGGGCACTAAAATGCCTTGTAATAGGCTAGTTAAAACACTTGGTCTGCTATCCCATCGTGCATATTTATTTGTGCCTGACACTTGTTAATCCGCCATGCTTAAGACATATGATGTTCATAATCCATAGCGGTTTATTCAAGCTATTGCTGCATACAAGAAATTGAAAGTGTCCTGGCGGTTTATCGCCGGACGGGTCATGATGCCCAGATATATAGCCAGGGTTTTATAACCAAGGCTGTAAAAGGATAATCAAGTATGAAAATAATTGATACCTGTGACCTTGAATCATAATGTTGGCTGACCAACTTTTGTAGTGAGGGTGATGACCCTAATCTTGAGTAATAGTAACTCCTGTCATATTGTGCCGGTTTATGATAAAACCATTCCGGTTTGTGATAAACACCGGTTTATCCATATTCAATTCTGGTGACTTATAGTCGAAACCAGACCGGGTTAATCTCCAGATTAGAACTGATCATGTACTGTCAACTTTGTAGTTGAAAGCCGAACCGGGTTAATGAACGCCGCTTTATCAAAAACATCATAAATCTCATCAAAGGAGAAAAAAACTTGGCAAATAAAAGCATATGAAAACTTGTAGTCAAGGCTTTTCACGGGCTGCCAGGCCCCAAATTCGAGGCTTTTCATGGGCTGCCAGGCCACTGAGTTAAACCATTTTACAAAGCCTTTTAAGATGGACCTCAATCTTTAACCAATCGTCGTTTTAACTTTGACAAGTTCAGGGTCTTATGATATTGACTTGTCAAAGTTCGACGGGTCATACTAGGTTTACCTGGACGGAGTGACTTACTTAAAAAGGCATGCTAACCCGGGGTTTTAGGTGTATACACCAGGCTTCCAAGCCGTGGCTTGATAGCCTATTACATGTGTAGATTCTTTGTTCATTGCGATAGCAAAGAATCCCCAAGCAATATTTTGAGCTGTGCTCAGTGGGTGCCTATGTTTGAGTTGTTCTTTTGCAACACTCTCTTTGGCCCCTAAGTAGTTTTCTGGTGTAGCTATGGTTCGGACACGACCAAGCCCCCAAGTGATTTTTCTAGTGGCCTTGCACCGATCAAGAGGTGTAGCTATGGTTCGAGTATGACCAAGCCCCCAAGTGATTTTTCTGGTGGCCTTGCGCCGATCAAGAGGTGTAGCTATGGTTCGAGTACGACCAAGCCCCCAAGTGATTTTTCTGGTGGCCTTGCGCCAATCAAGAGGTATAGCTATGGTTCGAGTACGACTAAGCCCCCAAGTGATTTTTATATAAGGCTTTATAAGCTGGATCAAGGGGTAAACTGGACGCCGCTTTATGAACAGAAGCCCCCATGTAACCACACATGATATAAGAAAAACAACAGATACCCCGCTTTAGCTGAGGCTCCGGTTTATTATATTGATCATAATATATACATTGTCATAACAATGTACATAAGCAGAGCCTATGGCTCAGGTATAGTAGGGCCGAAGATGAGCGATATTCCACGGCCGGTGGGTCTCCTCCTCCGATTTACGTGAGTCTTTGTGCTCTCGAACATCAATAAGGTAGTATGACCCGTTATGCAGATTCTTGCTGACCACAATGGGTCCTTCCCAAGGGGGGGGATAACTTGTGCATATCAGTCTGATCCTGGATGAGTCGGAGTACCAGATTGCCTTCTTGAAAAGTTCTGGTTCTAACCCGGCGGCTGTGATAACGACGCAGATCTTGTTGATAAATCGCCGAACGAGCTGCTGCAATGTCACACCACTCATCTAACAGGTCAAGTGCTTCCTGTCGTGCCTTCTCATTGTCAGCTTCAACATACGCCGCCACCCGAGGCGAGTCGTGACGGATGTCACTAGGGAGAACCGCCTCCGCTCCATAAACCATCAAAAAAGGCGTGTAACCCGTGGATCTGTTGGGCGTGGTATTGATGCTCCATAACACAGAAGGTAAGTCCTCCACCCAACAACCCGGCGTCCGTTACAAAGGAACCATAAGCCGGGGCTTGATGCCTCTCAAGATCTCTTGATTGGCTCTTTCCGCTTGACCGTTAGACTGGGGGCGAGCCACTGATGATACGTCAAGCCGGATGTGCTCACATTGACAGAACTCCTTCATAGCACCTTTGGACAGATTGGTACCATTATCAGTTATAATGCTGTGTGGAAAGCCACACCGGAAAATCACCTTCTTGATAAATTGAACCACCGTAGCTGCATCACACTTACTGACTAGCTCTGCCCCCACCCACTTAGTGAATTTATCAACCGCCACCAAAAGGTGGGTCTTCTTGTCTTTGGATCTCTTAAAGGGCCCAACCATATCCAGCCCCCAAGTTGCAAACGGCCAAGTGATTGGAATCATCCTCAATTCCTGGGCCGGAACATGAGCTCGGCGTGAAAATTTCTGACAGCCGTCGCACTTTTTCACCATGTCTTCTGCATCAGCATGAGCCGTCAGCCAATAGAAGCCACGATGAAAAGCTTTAGCTACGGGTGACATTGAACCGGCGTGATGACCACAATCTCCTTCGTGGATCTCACCTAAAATCTCACGGTCTTCTTCAGGAGACACGCAACGCTGAAATGCCCCTGTCACACTGCAATGATGTAACTCGCCATGGACAATAGTCATGGACTTGGATTGCCGGGTTATCTGCCTGGCCAAGGTTTCATCCTCTGGTAACTCCCCCCGGTTCATATACGCCAAATATGGAACCGTCCAATCCGGGATAACATGAAGAGCCGCCACCAACTGAACCTCTGGATCAGGAACAGCCAAATCTTCCTCTGTAGGGAGCTTGACTGACGGATTATGCAGTACATCCAGGCAGACATTGGGTGGAACCGGTTTACGTTGGGAACCCAAACGACTTAAAGCGTCCACCGCTTCGTTCTTCTGTCGGTCCACATGATCGACCTGATAACCTTTGAAGTGACCTGCAACAATGTCCACCTCTCGAGATATGCTGCCATGAGTGGGTCCTTGGAATCCCAAGTAGCAGACACCTGTTGAGCCACCAGGTCCAAGTCACCGAAACACTTAACTCGGCTTAAGTTCATCTCCTTAGCCATCCGAAGACCATGGAGTAAAGCCTCATATTTAGCTGCATTGTTAGTGCAAGGGAACATTAAACGGAGAACATAACAAAACTTATCACCTCGTGGGGAAGTTAATACGACTCCAGCCCCCGAGCCCTCCAATTGCCTGGACCCATCAAAGTGAATAGTCCAATAAGTATGATCCGGCTTTTCTTCTGGCGCCTGTAACTCTGTCCAGTCATTGATGTAATCCACCAACGCTTGGGACTTGATTGCCGTCCGAGGTATATACTTTAAACCGTGAGGCCCAAGCTCAATAGCCCACTTGGCAATCCGGCCAGTCGCTTCCCTGTTCTGGATTATATCCCGCAAAGGAGCAGAGCTGGCCACAGTAATGGGATGACCCTGGAAATATTGTTTAAGCTTCCGGCTTGCCATAAAAACTCCATACACCAGCTTCTGCCAATGCGGCTACCTTTGCTTGGACTCAATAAGTACCTCACTGAGATAATAAATCGGCCGTTGAACCGGATACTCCTTTCCAGCCTCCTTGCGCTCCACCACAATAGCCACGCTAATGGCCCGGGCGTTAGCAGCCACATATAACAACAATGGCTCTTTATCAACAGGAGCAGCAAGGACCGGCGGATTAGCCAGCTGCCACTTTAAGTCCTCAAATGCTTCATTGGCGGCGTCACTCCAGACGAAGTCATCCGTCTTCTTCAGCATCTGATATAAAGGGATGGCCTTCTCACCAAGGCGACTGATAAACCGACTCAAGGCGGCAATCCGGCCCGCCAGGCGTTGAACAACGTTGATACACTTCGGTTTAGCCAAAGAAGTTATAGCCTTGATTTTCTCCGGATTGGCTTCAATGCCCCTGTTAGACACCAAAAAACCCAAGAGTTTGCCTGCCGGTACACCAAAGACACACTTGGCCGGATTAAGCATCATTTTATAGACCCGGAGGTTATCGAAGGTCTCCTTCAAGTCATCGATCAATGTCTCCTCCTTTCTGGATTTCACCACAATATCATCCACATAAGCATGAACATTGCGACCGATCTGATCATGAAGACAATTCTGCACACAGCGCTTATAATTCGCCTGGGCACTCTTGAGCCCAAAAGGCATAGTTACATAACAGAAGGCTCCAAAGGAGTTATGAAAGCCGTGCTCTCCTGGTCCTTAATTGCCATTTTGATCTGATGGTAACTAGAATAAGCATCCAGAAAACTCAAACGCTCGCAACCCGCCGTAGCATCAATGATTTGATCAATACGAGGGAGGGCAAAAGGATCCGCTGGACAAGCCTTGTTTAAATCTGTGTAGTCCACACACATACGCCAAGTCCCGTTCTTCTTAAGTACCAGCACCGGATTAGCCAACCACTCAGGATGAAATACTTCAATGATAAACCCAGCCGCCAAGAGCCTGGCTACCTCCTCACCAATGGCCTTGCGTCGTTCTTCATTGAACCGGCGAAGAAACTGCTTGACCGGTTTAAACTTGGGATCGACATTAAGAGTGTGCTCAGCAAGTTCCCTCGGTACACCTGGCATGTCAGAAGGCTTCCACGCAAAGACGTCCCGATTCTCACGGATGAACTCAATGAGCACGCTTTCCTATTTCGGATCCAAGTTAGTGCTGATGCTAAACTGCTTGGATGAATCTCCAGGAACAAAATCAACCAGCTTAGTCTCATCAGCCGATTTAAACTTTAAGGCCGGATCATGCTCTGTAGTTGGCTTTTTCAACAAAGTCATATCCGCTGGATCAACATTGTCCTTATAGAACTTCAACTCCTTTGTTGCACAAACCGACTCAGCATAAACCGTATCACCTTCTTCACATTCCAAAGCAATCTTACGACTCCCATGAACCGTGATGGTCCCCTTATGACCTGACATCTTGAGTTGCAGATAAACATAACAGGGTCTTGCCATGAACTTAGCATAAGCCGGCCGTCCAAACAGGGCATGATACGGGCTCTTGATTTTCACCACTTCAAAGGTCAATGTCTCTGATCTTGAATCATGCTCATCTCTAAAAGCAAATTCCAGAGCTATCTTACCAATTGGATACGCCGATTTACCAGGCACCACTCCATGGAAGACCGTGTTGGACGGTTTAAGATTTTTTTTCTGTTAACCCCATGCGATGGAAAGTTTCATAATAAAGGATATTGATACTACTCCCCCCATCCATGAGTACCTTGGTGAACTTATAACCTCGAACCTGAGGTGCGACCACCAATGCCAGATGACCCGGATTATCAACCCGAGGTGGATGATCCTCTCGACTCCACACAATGGGCTGTTCAGACCAGCGTAAATAACGGGGCACCGCCGGTTCAACAGAATTCACTGCCCTTTTATGAAGCTTCTGATCGCGCTTACACAGGCTAGTGGTGAAGACATGGTACTGCCCGCTGTTCAACTGCTTCGGGTTGCTCTGGTAACCCGACTGCTGCAGCTGTTGATTCCCCTAATGATTATAACCACCCTGGTTGCTCTGATTGCCTTGGTTGCCATGTCTGCTTTGATTGCCGTGAAATCCTGAACCGGAATTACCTCCGCCATAACCTGGCCCATGAGATCCAGGGCCTGAACCGCCGCTCGGTCCATGATCATTCCAAAAAAATCTGAATTTTTGAATTCCCGCATAATATAACAATCCTTCCAGAGGTGCATGGCCGGCTTGTCCCGCCATCCGTGCTTTGGGCAGGGCTGATTCAACAGGTAAGACATGCGTTCCGGATTGGGACTTGGTTCTCCTCCACGCGGGGCAGTTTACCCTTACGACGCTGACCATTACCCTGCGCATTGGTATTAGCCACAAAATCTGAAATGTTATCCTCCTTACGCTTACCGCTGTTTCCATGACCCGCCGGGTTATGCTGCTGCCCTTTTGTGCCGCCGCCTTTCTTTCCCTTTCCTGTCTTGTCATCATCAGATTCAGGGTCCTTGGTACTATCAGAGTCGGCATATTTCACCAAGGCTGCCATAAGAGTCCCCATGTCATTGCAGTGACGTTTGAGCCGTCCCAACTTCAACTTCAGAGGTGCAAACCGGCAATTTCCTTCCAATGTTAAAACTGCGGTATCAGCGTTGATGCAGTCTGATGAGTGCAAAATTTCGGAAACCCAGCGCACCCAATGGGTTGTTGATTCTCCTTCCTCCTGGACACAGGCAGCTAAGTCCACAATTGACATGGGCTGCTTACATGTATCCTTGAAATTCTGGATAAACCGGGCCCTTAACTTGGCCCATGACCCAATGGAGTTAGCCGGCAAGTTCTTCAGCCAAGTGCGGGCTGTCCCCTCCAGCATCATGGTGAAAGATTTAGCACATGCCGCATCGTCTACATCCAGCATCTCCATTGCCATCTCATAACTTTCGACCCATGCCTCGGGGGATAAATCGGCAGTGTAATTCGGCACCTTACGTGGGCCCTTGAAGTCCTTAGGCAGCCGTACATTGCGTAGCACCGGGACGAGACATGGCACCCCCAAAGAACTGGAGGTAACCCCTGGTTCCACTGAAGTTGTTGGACGAACCGACATAAGTTGACGGGCTGCGTGCTGCGCCGCTAACTCGGCCTCCCGACGTGCTCTAGCACGATCCACTACGTCCTGAGCATCAACACCGCCACCCGCCGGGTTATGGTCACGAGGCGGATTACGATTCCGCGCACTGCTCGACACGACCGGTTCATCCATATGCCTGCTGTAACTTCGGCTTGGGCGGGGAGTGGAATGAATCCTCTCACGGCTGTATGAATAAGCCTGCTGCTGAGTCAAAGCTATCTGAAGGAGCTCCCTAGCCCGTCGCGTCTCCACCGCTACGGGGGACTCACCATCGACTGGGAGGGCCGCCAATCATGAAGCGGCTGCGACTATGTTGTCCAAAGGGTTGGAGTAATGACCCGGAGGCGTTGGCACGTGTTGGGACGAGATATTCTAAGGAGGTGGATCCATTGCACGCGGCTGAACCGGCGTTCCCGTTCCGGGCGCTTCGGCCCAGTTTACCACTGGCTGGTTGCTGGTCCCAACTCCTGGCGTGTTGAAGAGATTCCTAGCGTCGTAAATCGGAGGCAGGTGGGATCGATACCTTCTCCTCATTACATTATTCGAGCGTTCTGGTCCAGCATAACCCGATAAGACTGGGCATCTAACTCGGCCTGCCTTGCCGCCATTCTGATGTTTTCAGCGGCCAGGTCCACCTTGGCTTGCGCTATCTGATCCTTCACCTTTTCCACTTCCGCATTATGCTGGTCCTGATTCGCCGGGCTGACTTCAGCCGCTAGTAGTGCTGCCAAGGTGTCGAATAAATCGGACAGAACCTGAACCGGCGGTGGCGCGGGGCCTCCTGCCCCAGCTACTGTCGCCGCTGCTGAACCGGAGATCATCGCCGCAGCGGTCGAAGATTGTGGTGCTGACTGTGTACCAGCCATGAAGATCGCAACCCGGATCGGTGGATCAAAGGAGTCCGGAATACTGTTGCCATCAGAACAGCCCCCAAACCGGCCATCCTGTAGCTGGTACAATGACTCGGTCTCTCGAGTAGATGACTCGTCCCCGGAGTAAACGACGGTTTCACCACCAGATTCCGATCTATCCTCAGATTCCACTCCGTGGATGAGTCCCACGAAGGCACGCTTCATGGCAGGCTTAACCCGGGCAGATCTCGCACCCTGAGCCGTTTCGATGATGTCAGTGCAGATGTCCGGCTCACGGCCCAGTTCGCCAATCTTGCTAATGAACACGTGAATGCCGCTGAAGGGGACCCGGTACCCGTACTCAATTGAGCCGGCCTCGGGGCCCCAGCCTGCGTCATTGATGTAGAGCTTGCCGCGACGACTCTTCGTCATCCGGCCCACAACGTATCCCTTGAGCCCTTCGAAGCTGCCTCTAAGAACTCGAAACCATCGTGCGATAGCCCCACGGTGGGCGCCAACTGTCGTGGTTTTGTCACGGCAGATGTCCTAGTGAAAGGACTTAGTCGTGGAGCCATCACGACGGTTTAACTTAAAGAGGTTAAAGCGGACAAAGGACACAGGGAGTTTATACTGGTTCGGCCCCTTGCTATGAAGGTAAAGGCCTATGATCCAGTTGTTGTGGAATTGCTAGGGTTTCGATGACCAGGGAGCGAATACGCTTTGCCAGGGTCTCGAGTTGTTGTTTGTTGTCCCTAAACCACCGCCGGGTCGTCCCCTTATATACATGGGCTGACGCCCGTCGGTTTACAGTATCTCAAGGCTGGCTCATAAACGTGTCCGGCCCGGTCTCTACTATTTCTATCTTATAACACAAGCTTACATATCGATGTCGGTTTATGTCTACAGGCCTTAATCCGCCTTTGGGCCCTGGGCCTTCATAAAGCGCCATCATCTTTGTCTTCATGGGCTTCAAATAGAATAACTCATTATGGAGATAATCCGGCCTCTCCTGGCCGGTTTACGCCCAGCAGTAATATCACCAACACCGAGCTTTGCCGAACGTTCATAACGTCTGTATCTGCTCCTGCAATAGGTCTGTCACCTAGCGGTGCATCAAGGACATAATTCTTCTATGCATCAATGAGGATAATCCTTAGATCATTGACCAAGTCTGCATCATTGCTACTAACATCTTTCAACTTATTTTTCTCTAGGAACATATCAAAATTAAACGGGGAGCTAAATCGCGAGCTATTGATCTACAACATAGTTATGCAAATACTATTAGGACTAAGTTCATGATAAATTAAAGTTCAGTTAATCATATTACTTAAGAACTCCCACTTAGATAGACATCCCTCTAGTCATCTAAATGATCACGTGATCCATATCAACTAAACCATGTCCGATCATCACGTGAGATGCAGTAGTTTTCAATGGTGAACATCACTATGTTGATCATATCTACTATATAATTCACATTCAACCTTTCGGTCTCAGTGTTCCGAGGCCATATCTGCATATGCTAGGCTCGTCAAGTTTAACCCAAGTATTCTGCGTGTGCAAAACTAGCTTGCACCCGTTGTATGTGAACGTAGAGCATATCACACCCGATCACGTGGTGTCTCGGCACAACGAACTGTCGCAACGGTGCATACTCAGGGAGAACACTTGTACCTTGAAATTTAGTGAGAGATCATCTTATAATGCTACCGCCGTACTAAGCAAAATAAGATGCATAAAAAGATAAACATCACATGCAATCAAATATAAGTGATATGATATGGCCATCATCATCTTGTGCCTTTGATCTCCATCTCCAAAGCACCGTCATGATCACCATCGTCACTGGCTTGACACCTTGATCTCCATCGAAGCATCGTTGTCGTCTTGCCAACTATTGCTTCTTCGACTATCGCTACCGCTTAGTGATAAAGTAAAGCAATTACATGGCGATTGCATTTCATACAATAAAACGAGAACCATAAGGCTCCTGCCAGTTGCTGATAACTTTTACAAAACATGATCATCTCATACAACAATTTATATATCATCACGTCTTGACCATATCACATCAAAACATGCCCTGCAAAAACAAGTTGGACGTCCTCTACTTTGTTGTTACAAGTTTTACGTGGCTGCTACGGGCCTAGCAAGAACCGTTCTTACCTACGCATCAAAACCACAATGATTTTTCGTCAAGTGTGCTATTTTAACCTTCAACAAGGACCGGTCGTAGTCACACTCGATTCAACTAAAGTTGGAGAAACAGACACCCACTAGCCACGTGTGTGCGAAGCACGACGGTAGAACCAGTCTCATGAACGCAGTCATGCAATGTCGGTCTGGGCTGCTTCATCCAACAATACCGCCGAATCAAAGTATGACATGCTGGTAAGCGGTATGACTATTATCGCCCACAACTCTTTGTGTTCTACTTGTGCATATAACATCTACACATAGGCCTGGCTTGGATGCCACTATTGGAGAACGTAGTATTTCAAAAATTTGCCTACGATCACGCAAGATCTATCTAGGAGAAGAGTAGCAGCGAGCGGGAGAGTGTGTCCACATACCCTCGTAGACCGAAAGTGGAAGCATTTAGTAACGCGGTTGATGTACTCGAACGTCTTCACGATCCAACCGATCAAGTACCGAACGCACACGTCCGTGATCTGCACACGTATAGCTCGGTGACGTCCCTCGAACTCTTGATCCAGCTGAGGCCAAGGGAGATTTTCGTCAGCATGATGGCATGGTGACCGTGATGATGAAGTTACCGGCGCAGGGCTTCGCCTAAGCACTACGACGATATGACCGAGGTGTGTTTTCGTGGAGGGGGGCAACGCACACGGCTAAGAGATACTTTGGTATCTATGGGGTGCCCCCTCCCCTGTATATAATGGAGGGGAGGAGGAGGAGGGCTGGCCACAAGGGGCGCGCCCAAGGGGGGGATTCCTACTCCTAGTAGGAGTAGGTTTCCCTCTTTCCTCGTCCAAGTAGGAGAAGAAGGAAGGAGAGAAGGAAAGGGTGGCCGGCCCCCCTAGTACAATTCGGTTTGGGATAGGGGGGCGCGTGCCACACCTTGGCCTGCCTCCTCTCTTCCACCACTAGGCCCATGAGGCCCAATAACCCCCCGGGGGGTTCCGGTAACCCCCCGGTACTCCGGAAAATACTCGATACACATCGGAACTATTCTGGTGTCCGAATATAGTCTTCCAATATATCAATCTTTATGTCTCGACCATTTCGAGACTCCTCTTCATGTCCGTGATCTCATCCGGGACTCCAAACTACCATCGGTACATCAAAACACATAAACTCATAATACCGATCGTCATCGAACGTTAAGCGTGCGGACCCTACGAGTTCGAGAACTATGTAGACATGACCAAGACTCATCTCCGGTCAATAACTAATAGCGGAACCTGGATGCTCATATTGGCTCCCACATATTCTACGAAGATCTTTATCGGTCAAACCGCATAACACCATACGTTGTTCCCTTTGTCATCGGTATGTTACTTGCCCGAGATTCGATCATCGGTATCACTATACCTAGTTCAATCTCGTTATCGGCAAGTCTCTTTACTCGTTCCGTAATGCATCATCCCGTAAGTAAATCATTAGTTACATTGCTTGCAAGGCTTTATAGTGATGTGCATTACCGAGAGGGCCCAGAGATACCTCTCCGATACACAGAGTGACAAATCTTAATCTCGATATATGCCAACCCAACAAACACCTTGGGAGGCACTTGTAGAGCATCTTTATAATCACCCAGTTACGTTGTGACGTTTGATAGCACACAAGGTGTTCCTCCGGTATTCGGGAGTTGCATAATCTCATAGTCAGAGGAACATGTATATGTCATGAAGAAAGCAATAGCAATAAAACTATACGATCATTATGCCAAGCTAACGGATGGGTCTTGTCCGTCACATCATTTTCTAATGATGTGATCCCATTCATCAAATGACAACACATGTCCATGGTCAGGAAACTTAACCATCTTTGATTAACGGGCTAGTCAAGTAGAGGCATACTAGGGACATTCTGTTTGCCTATGTATTCACACATGTACTAAGTTTCCGGTTAATACACTTCTAGCATGAAAAATAAACATTTATCATGATATAAGGAAATATAAATAACAACTTTATTATTGCCTCTAGGGCATATTTCCTTCACCCCGAGGGGGGCACAACCCACCAGGGCGCGCCAGGCCCCCCTGGCGCACCCAGGTGGGTTATGCCCACCTCGGTGGCCTCCCACACCCCTTCTTTGCACTATAAATTCCCAAATATTCCGAAACCCTTCGGGGCTTTCCCTAGATCAGAAGTTCCGCCGCCGCAAGGCTCTGTAGCCACCGAAAACCAATCTAGACCCGTTCCGGCACCCTGGCGGAGGGGGGAATCATCTCCGGTGGCAATCTTCATCATCCCGGCGGCCACCACAATGAGGAGGGAGTAGTCCACCCTCGGGGCTGAGGGTTTGTACCAGTAGCTATGTGTTTAATCGCTCTCTCTCTCGTGATCTATATCATGGGCTTTGTTAATATAGTCGGATCATATGATGTTTCTACCCTCTATACTCTTGTTAGGATGAATTGAACCTTTACCCTTCAAAGTTTTGTCTTGTCGGATTGAATATTCAGAGATGAGAACACATGATGTATGTCTTGCAATATGAATACTTGAGGTGACAAATGGGGTATCATATTGATTCACTTGATATGTGTTATGGCATTCAACTCGCAGATTCCCGCGGTGATACTGGGGTAATCTATGCACAGGGGTTGATGCACGTTTTTCTCCGACGGAAACTTTGGGGTCCCTTTATAGTTCGTTGTGTGGATTGAGTATTATGAATATGAATTTGCTTTGGTGTTATTCTAGTACGAACTCTAGGATAGATCGAACGGAAAAAATAGCTTTGTGTTATTTTAGTACAAACTCTTGAATAGATCGAACGAAAAGAATAGCTTTGAGGTAGTTTCGTGCCCTACAAACAAATTCTATCTTGTTCTCCGCTAATAGGAACTCGGGAGTGATTTTGTTTTGCACTTTGAGGGATAATCATATGATCCAACTATGTTAGCATTGTTGGGAGATTGCACTAGCGAAAGTACGGACCCTAGGCCTCAGTTTTAAGCATTGCAATACTGTTTTTATGCCCGTTTACTATTTGCTACCTTGCTGGTTTTATTTATTCAGATTATAAAAATATATTTCTACCATCAATATTACACTTTTATCACCATCTCTTCGCCGAACTAGTGCACCTATACAATTTGCCGTTGTATTGGGTGTGTTGGGGACATAAGAGATTTTTTGTATTTGGTTGCAGGGTCATTTGAGACAGACCATCTTCATCCTACACCTCTCAAAAATTGATAAACCTTAGGTCATCCACTTGAGGGAAAATTGCTACTGTCCTACAAAACTCTGCGCTTGGAGGCCCAACACGAGTCTACAAGAATAAAGTTGCATAGTAGACATCAATTAACACCCAAAGAGTACTAAGGTGTGATCATGTTTTGCTTGTGAGAGAGGTTTAGTCAACGGGTCTGCCACATTCAGATCCGTATGTATTTTGCAAATTTCTATGTCTACAATGCTCTGCACTGAGCTACTCTAGATAAATGATCCCACTTTCAATATGTATCTAGATCGAGACTCAGAGATCCAGATCGGTGTCAAAGCTTGCATCAACGTAACTTTTTATGATGAACTCTTTATCACCTCCATAACCGAGAAATATTTCCTTAGTCCTCTAAGGATAATTTTGACCGCTGTCCAGTGATCTACTCCTAGATCACTATTGTACTCCCTTGCCAAACTCATGGCAAGGTATACAATAGGTTTGGTACACAGCATGGCATACTTTATAGAACCTATGGCTGAGGCATAGGGAATGACTTTCATTCTCTCTCTATCTTCTGCCGTGGTCGGGCTTTGAGTCTTACTCAACTTCACACCTTGCAACACAGGTAAGAACTCATTTGACTGTTCCATTTTGAACTACTTCAAAATCTTGTCAAGGTATGTACTCATTGAAAAATCTTTATCAAGTGTCTTGATCTATCTCTATAGATCTTGATGCTCAATATGTAAGCAGCTTCACCGAGGTCTTTCTTTGAAAAACTCCTTCCCAACACTCCTTTATGCTTTCCAGAAAATTCTACATCATTTCCAATCAACAATATGTCATTCACATATACTTACCAGAAAGGCTGTAGTGCTCCCACTCACTTTCTTGTAAATACAGGCTTCACCGCAGGTCTGTATAAAACTATATGCTTTGATCAACTCATCAAAGCGTATATTCCAACTCCGAGATGCTTGTACCAGTCCATAAATGGATCGCTGGAGCTTGCACACTTTGTTAGCACCTTTAGGATCGACAAAACCTTCTGGTTGCATCATATACAACACTTCTTTAAGAAATCCATTAAGGAATGCAGTTTTGACATCCATTTTCCAGATTTCATAAAATGTGGCAATTGCTAACATGATTCGGACAGACTTAAGCATCGCTACGAGTGAGAAAATCTCATCATAGTCAACACCTTGAACTTGTCGAAAACCTCTTGCGACAAGTCAAGCTTTGTAGATAGTAACACTACCATTAGTGTCCGTCTTTCTCTTAAAGATCCATTTATTCTCTATGGCTCGCTGATCATCGGGCAAGTCAATCAAAGTCCATACTTTGTTCTCTTACATGGATCCTCTCTTAGATTTCATGGCCTCAAGCCATTTCTTGGAATCTGGGCTCATCATCGCTTCCTCATAGTTCGTAGGTTCGCCATGGTCTAGTAACATGACTTCTAGAACAGGATTACCATACCACTCTGGTGCGGACCGTACTCTGATTGACCTACGAGGTTCGGTAGTAACTTGATCTGAAGTTTCATGATCATCATCATTAACTTCCTCACTAATTGGTGTAGGCATCACTGGAACTGATTTCTGTGATGAACTAATTTCCAATTCGGGAGAAGGTACAATTATCTCATCAAGTTCTACTTTCCTCCCACTCACTTCTTTCAAGAGAAACTCCTTCTCTAGAAAGGATCCATTCTTAGCAACGAATATTTTGCCTTCGGATATGTGATAGAAGGTGTACCCAACAGTTTCCTTTGGGTATCCTATGAAGACACATTTCTCTGATTTGGGTTCGAGCTTATCAGGTTGAAGCTTTTTCACATAAGCATCGCATCCCCAAACTTTAAGAAACGACAGCTTAGGTTTCTTGCCAAACCACAGTTCATATGGTGTCGTCTCGACGGATTTAGATGGTGCCCTATTTAACGTGAATGCATCCATCTCTAAAGCATAGCCCCAAAACGATAGTGGTAAATCGGTAAGAGACATCATAGATCGCACGATATCCAATAAAGTACGGTTACGACATTCGGACACACCATTACGCTATGGTGTTCCAGATGGCGTGACTTGTGAAACTATTTCACATTGTTTCAAATGAAGACCAAACTCACAACTCAAATATTCACCTCCACGATCCGATCGTAGAAACTCTATTTTCTTGTTACGATGATTTTCCACTTCACTCTGAAATTCTTTGAACTTTTCAATGTTTCATACTTATGTTTCATTAAGTAGATATACCCATATATGCTCAAATCATCTATGAAGGTCAGAAAATATGATACCCGCCGCGAGCTTCAACACTCATCGGACCACATACATCAGTATGTATTATTTCCAATAAGTCAGTTGCTCGCTCCATTGTTCCGGAGAACGAAGTCTTAGCCATCTTGCCCATGAGGCATGGTTCACAAGCATCAATTGATTCATAATCAACTGATTCCAAAAGCCCATCAGCATGGAGTTTCTTCATGCGCTTTACACCAATATGACCTAAACGACAGTGCCACAAATAAATTGCACTATCATTATTAACTTTGCATCTTTTGGCTTCAATATTATGAATATGTGTATCACTACAATCGAGATTCAACCATTATTCTCATATAAGGGTGCATGACCATAAAAGATATTACTCATATAAATAGAACAACCATTATTCTCTGATTTAAATGAATAACCATCTTCAAACAAGATTCAGATATAATGTTCATGCTCAACGCTGGCATCAAATAACAATTATTTAGGTCTAAAACTAATCCCGAATTTAGATGTAGAGGTAGCTTGCCGACGGCGATCACATCGACTTTGGAACCATTTCCCACGCGCATCGTCACCTCGTCCTTAGCGAATCTTCGTTTAATCCGTAGCCCCTGTTTCAAGTTGCAAATATGAGCAACAGAACCAGTATCTGTCGGCGTTCTGGGAACGGGGGTCCCTAGACATGCCTTCCTGCGGCCCACGGCGTGGCTCCACTCGCGGCCCAGTACGACCCGTCTTCACCAGCGAACACTCAAGACCCTCGAGAGGGGCCAAGCCTCGCGAGGCGGACGACACAAGGCCTCCTCGGGAGTAGCTTCACCAAGCTAGCTCGCGAGGGGCGGAGAGATCAAGGCAAGGCGAACCTCGGGAGGTTCCAATGACATAAGCCATGACGACCAAGACCAGGTGGGCACCAGGCAGGCGCCCGCGCGCAGCGTCCTTGTTTCCTCTTTGGTGCTAAAGGGGTAAGCGCCGGCGAGGAGTCCCGAGGCATCAGACAAAGGTTTCCATATCGGTGCAACGAGACCAAGACCAGCAGGACGGCAGGACGGAGGTCACCGTGGAGCCCAAGACGGCGTCACCACCAGAGCCTTTGGCAGGCGAAGACTACTTTTGTCAGGATAAGCTGTACTAGCTGTCCCCCCTTCAAACTTGGCCATTGTGGGATTCCTTCCCGCTCAATATTTGGGAAGAGGACCGGGGCCTCTATAAATAGGACTAGCCACCTCCATAGCAATGGACCGAAACCTTGACCAGCTCACCAAAGACAAGAACACCTCGCCTCAGGAGGCTGTTCTTCCCTTGTAACTGTTCATCTTCAGCCCAAGAGGCAATCCACCACACCACACTAGAGTAGGGTATTACACCAGAATGGTGGCCCGAACCAGTATAAATCTCGTGTCTCTTGTGTTGCGGGTTCGTCGAGCTAGGCTTTGAGATCGCGGTGAGGCTAAGGGCGTGATTAGGTAGGGGGAAATCTTCGCGCGCACCCCAGTGTTCGAACCTCAAGGGTTTTGCCGGAACCCGAAATCCGATAGTATCAAATACCCAGGCGGTACTACAAGCATTAGTAAGGTACACATCAATAACATGTATATCAAATATACCTTTCACTTTGCCATCCTTCTTATGCTCCAAATACTTGGGGCAGTTCCACTTCCCGTGAACAGTCCCTTTGAAGTAGAAGCACTCAGTTTCAGGCTTAGGTCCAGACTTGGGCTTCTTCTTGGGAGCAGCAACTTGCTTGCCGTTCTTCTTGAAGTTCCCCTTCTTCCCTTTGCCCTTTTTCTTGAAACTAGTGGTCTTGTTGACCATCAACACTTGATGCTCCTTCTTGATTTCTACCTCCGAAGCCTTTAGCATTGCGAAGAGCTCGGGAATTGTCTTTTCCATCCCTTGCATATTATAGTTCATCACAAGCCTTTATAACTTGGTGGCAGTGATTGAACAACTCTGTCAATGACACTATCATCAGGAAGATTAACTCCCAGCTGAGTCAAGTGTTTATGGTACCCAGACATTCTGAGTATGTGTTCACTGACAGAAGTATTCTCCTCCATCTTGCAGCTATGGAACTTGTTTGATACTTCATATCTCTCAACTCGGGCATTTGCTTGAAATATTAACTTCAACTCCTAGAACATCTCATATGCTCCATGACGTTCGAAATGTCTTTGAAGTCCCGATTCTAAGATGTAAAGCATGGCACACCAAACTATCGAGTAGTCATCAGCTTTGCTCTGCCAGACGTTCATAACGTCCAGAGTTGCTCCTCCAACGGGTCTTGCACCTAGTGGTGCTTCCAGGACGTAATTCTTCTGTGCAGCAATGAGGATAATCCTCAAGTTATGGACCCAGTCCGTGTAGTTGCTACCATCATCTTTCAACTTAGCTTTCTCTAGGAACGCATTAAAATTCAAGGGAACGGTAGCACGGGCCATTGATCTACAACAACATAGATATGCAAAAACTATCAGGTACTAAGTTCATGATAAATTAAAGTTCAATTAATCTACTTAAGAACTCCCACTTAGATAGACATCCCTCTAGTCACCTAAATGATCATGTGATCCGTATCAACTAAACCATGTCCGATCATCACGTGAGATGGAGTAGTTTTCAATGGTGAACATCTCTATGTTGATCATATCTACTATATGATTCATGTTCGACCTTTCGGTCTTAGTGTTCCGAGGCCATATCTGCATATGCTAGGCTCGTCAAGTTTAACCCGAGTATTCTGCACGTGCAAAAATGGCTTGCACCCATTGTATGTGAACGTAGAGCTTATCACACCCGATCATCACGTGGTGTCTCGGCATGACAAATTGTCGCAACGGTGCATACTCAGGGAGAACACTTATACCTTGAAATTTAGTGAGGGATCATCTTATAATCACTACAAAAAAATACACTTCAGTGATGATACATGTTTGTCATAGTAGGTCATGTTTTCTGTCATGCATGTACATCCATGACAATTTTATGACAAAATCAAGATAGTCATACCTGTGTTGTCCTAGAAGTGTTCCATGACATTACCAAAATTATCATCACGGAAGTGTCCACTTCCATGACGATAAATCGTGCGTCACAGAAGTGCTTTCGTCAAGGGTGACCAACACGTGGCATCCACCGTAATGGAACGTCGTTAAGCTATCGGGTCCGGTTTTGGATCCGATAACCCGTTAACAGCCCGGACCAATGGGGATTTTCCACGTGTAAAGTTCTGATTGGCTGACGGAAACACGTGTCAGCTCCGCGTTGGCACAGGTGTCACTCATCCAATGGGCGAGATGCGCCTATGATATGTTGACACGTGGACCGGCCCAAAAGTGGCCCATAAAGTTTAAATGGGCTCGCCCAACTAAAGACCCGCAAGATTTTGCGGACCATAATGGGTCGGCCCAGCTAAAGGCCCACGAGATTTTGCGGACCATAATGGGCTGGCCCAGCTAAAGGCCCACAAGATTTGCGGGCCATAATGGGCTGGCCCGGGTAAAGGCCCACAAGATTTTTGCAGGCCATAATGGGCCAGCCCAGGTGAAGGCCCACAAGATTTTTGTGGACCATAATGGGCCGGCCCAGCTAAAAGCCCACGAGATTTCGCCGACATTAATGGGCCGGCCCAGCTGTAGGCCCACTAGATTTTGAGGACCCTAGTAGGCCGGCCATTAACTGGTTGCCATGTTTTGGGCCAAATGTCGGCCCATATTTGATCCGGTCCATTAATGGCCTGCCACGTTCCGGGCCTAACAATGGCCCATATGAGATCCGGCCCGTTAAAAGCCTAGCACGTTCTGGGCCAAATTACGGCCAGATCAGGTCTAGCCCTTTAAGATGCTTTGGGCTAAATTATGGCCCATATCAGATTCGGCCCGTCAACTGGATGCTATGCTTTTGGGCCCACTTGCTAAAGCCCCATTTAGTAATTCGGCCTGATATTAGTTTCGACCTGTTAAGGGTCCGTTTAACATTTCGGCCCTATATTAATTTCGGCCTGTGAAAAGCCCGTCATATAGTTGGGCCTAACTACGACCCAGTTTGCATCCGGCCTACTCGCAGCCGATAATCTGATTGGGCCAAACAAGGACTGAGACAATTTTGGCCTGTTAAAAGCCCGTGATTTGATTGGCACAATCATGGGACAGGGTCCATTTCGGGCTTCTGCCGGCCCGTGAGCTGTTCGACATGTTTCAGGCCCAACCTACTTCTCAGCCTCCTAAAAGCCCATTGAATTTTCTTGCAAAAAGAGTGCCAGTGGTTTACTCGGCCTATTAAAGGCCCGAATCTACTAGTGGGCAAGTTTACATTTAGGCCTTCTAACGGACCAAGATGACGGGGCCCATGATGCAGATCATACATCGTGATTGCATGACGGCCCAATTATGTACAGTAATTTTACGGTTTGGCCGGTTTACTGCGAAGACCTGATATATACAGTAAAATAACTGCAACATCGTGAATAAGAAAAAACCTAGACTATACAATAAAGAAATTACGGCATATTACATCCACTGGGCATCAAAGTTCGCCACTATGATAATAAAGCACAAGTAGACAGCAGATTACATACACGTGGCATCAAAGATCGCCACCGGTGCAACTAAACACGCCGACAAAAGAATATACAAAACCGACAACACTTCAATAGAGTTCAAGAAAGGTTAGCCCTGCTGGGGAGCTGTAGCGCAAGCATCTGAGCAAGCTGATGAGACTGCGCTTGTTTAACACTTATATCCTCCTCACTCTGAAAGATAAACAAGCAGACAGATGACAGGTTTTGCACATAAAAATATCAGTGGTGACAATTCATCACATTTCTTACTGACGAATAAAGTGACACAGTTTAAAATTGCATTAACACAATATGGTATTGTTCAGGTTGAGATATGGCAGGAAATGACATTGTGAAGGAGTTGGCAGCTTTACGACACCACTCGATTAGAGATCAAGAACTCATAAGTATCAATGGTTAGTGTGCTGTCAATTTATCCCATTTAAGATTGGCAAATAAAGAGACGGTTTAAATAATAGTAGAATGATATGACATTGTTCATAGTTAAGACATTGCAGAATATGACATTGTGTTGTAGTGGGTAGGTTCACCACACCACTGGATTACGGATGAAGAACAGAAGCATACATGTAGTGCAAAAGAAGATCACTTGCTCTGTATAGTTTAATTTACATGGTATGAAGAAGGAACTTCATTGTACAACTGAAAACTTAAATTGAGAAGGACAAATTTTTGTTTATGAACTACATAATAAATTTAAACATGCAATTTAATGCAAACACCAAAAATAAACAGCTGTTGCAGTGATGCCTAACCAAATATACACAACAAAGTTTGAAGGCCTGAGATGGACAAACTTACATTATTGGTGAAGCCAGGCTCTATAAAGCCCTTGTCCATGCTGATGGGGGGGGGGCAATTCAAGAAGTTTACCACAGAATCTTCTTCATAAGCATTGCCTTTATTCTACATTTTGTTAAGAGTAAATATAGATGTGACAATATAAGAAAAAATAGAGAATATTTAAGATAAGATGAAGAGTGATGCTACATAACCAAGTAGCAATAAATGTAAGTACAGCGATACAAGCAAAAGGTACAGCCAAGAGCAATGCAGAGCTAAACTTCTTCAGTACCATCGGTGTTATCCAACTTATGGTAAGAGTAAGTATAGATCTTATGTGTAGAAAATGGAGGGCAAAGGAAAACAAGCTGCAGAGTGATGGTAGATGAACAACTACCTGTCAATATAAGTACTCTGATAAGGATAGCAGGTACTTACAAGAACAATGCAAAGCTAAAAAATTTCATTGGCATTGGATATATTCTACACTAATGTAACCATTCATACAGATCAGATAATTTGGAGCAAACAATTGATAAGCAAGCTATCATGCATACTGTTGTCACATAATGAACCAGGTATGTATGCAAGTACAGTGATATAGGACAACAGGTACTAAGAAGAGCAAAGTAGATATCCTGTCGTTCTTTTCAAACCAGAATTCTTTTTCGAGCAGATTTCCTGCAAAAAAGATCCGTAAGGCACATGCGGAAAAGTAGAAGTTCAAATTATCATGCGATATCATAGACAGTACCTCATACTCGGAACGAGACCAGTGCATAACAAGGTTTTTCCATTCAATGTCTTCTAAATTTAGCACAGGAGACTTCACGAGGAATTCGTTTATAGACTTGCCATCAAAGTGTCATTTCCTCAGGTAACACCAATACTGCTGCAATGCTTCCTTGAAAAGCACAAGCAAGCTTTGCTCGTCATGACTATCCAGATTGACCCTCGCCTACTTACAACAATGTAATGTAAATCATTGATGTGTTCAATCAACAGAAAACAGGAAATAATCACCATGAATAATAGCACTTACACGTAAGTGGGACAGGAAGATGTGAAAATGGTGTTTGTCTTCACTATAATCTTCCCATGATGGGAATATATGCACATAGTCCCTAACAACATTGAAAGCATTGTCTTTTAAACTGGGAATAACTAGAATGGGGTTCCAATCTGCAGGAATTGGCCGTCTCTGCTGTTGGGATAGGTCTTCGGCCGATGGACTTGCTGTAATTTTTGCTGGAGTGGGATTTTTCTGTGGTACGGCTGGTGTTATGGCAACTGAAGTCGGCATACCTTTTGCTGGAGTGCAGGTCCTGTGTGGTGCGGCTAGTGGTGTGGCCAGTGAAGTATGGGTACAATCTGCTAGAGTCGGTCCTACGTTTTGTGTCACTGGTTGTACATCCAATATAAGTGGGGTGCTGTCTGATTTCTCTGGCACAACCACGTTTTTCAAGGACTTTGCTGGTTCTCCTTCAGGCTCGGCAATCACCCTCTTCCTTTTTGATGTCTGATACACAAGAACAGCATTTGAGTGGAAAACATGGTATGATGACATATGGAATATGTATTGATAATGGATGGGCATGGCATCTCGACATATATGATGAGTAAACTAAGCAGATGGCGGTGCAACAAAGTAGAAGAAATGCAAGACAACATATGCAAGATACACGCAATCAATAAAACCTTGCCAAATTAGAACAGGCACCTTGATGGATGAACAGGATAGGCCATCTGCCTTTGACTCCTCGAGGTTAGAATAGTCATTAGGATCATATTTTGAACAAGAATCAACAGGTGGGGAGCGTATGAGTTTCATTGCATCCAGAATGGCACTCAATGCCTTGGTGCCAATTTTGTAAGTCATTGCGGTGTTTAGCTTCAAGAGTGGACTGCTGCTAGTGCGACACAAAGCAGCTCACAGATCATAGTGTAGATATAACCGGAAAACCATAAGCATCAGAGTAAAATCAGCAAAGTGGAACTTGCTGGAATATATGTGCTAGTATTACCGGTATGGCTAGAAAGGCTTCGGATACCAGCTCTCTTCAACTGAAGGTGCGCTACTGTTAATATCAGTGTAACTCTCAAAGGCAACACAACTCCCCACATTTCCTTGCTATTCTTATAGGATTCAAGTGGGCAGGCCACTACAAATCCTATTCCCATGTTTACAAAATCCTACGAATCAAAGAGGCCCGAAGAGTTCAATGTGTCCATACCAACCGACCGTATAGACCTCTACACTGCAAATGTCCCTGCTCATCTTCACTACAAGGAACGTATTGTACTACTATCATACTCCCTCCGTTCCAAAATATAAGTCTTGGTAGAGATTTCCACTATGGATCACATACAGATGTATCTAGATACATTTTAGAGTGTAGATTCACTCATTTTGCTCCATATGTAGTCCATGGTGGAATCTATACAAAGCCTTGTATTTAGGAACGGAGAGAGTACTTATTAAAGAAGAACGGAAGAGGAACATGTTAAAGAAGAGCAAGCAGATTTTGGATAATAAAATGTTTGTTGCACAGTGCCCACACATGATGAACCAGAGCGCATTAAGAAAGCAACTCCCTGATGTCTCTCTATATGTGGTGCACGTGCTTTTTCGAAAGTAAAGTAGGAACATTAGCTGACCAATTAAATGTTATCTGTTTTAGTAATATCAGCATCATATCAGATTTGTACTTGAGCAACAAGTTTGGAATTATGAGTGGCACATTGTTTAGCTTGATGGATTCAGGAGCAGTGCTAAGCAGGTACGATGATGGTACTGAATATAAAGGCATGCCTGCATGCAAGTCGCGTGACTTTTGTCATTTGGGTCAGTCGACCATTTCAGGCGGTTGGATGAAGATCCTACGTCTCCTAACCCTTCTTCTTCCTCGTCTCTGATTCTTCCCATACAGAACACCGCACGGGCCGCCGGCCGGCCCACCGGCCCCCACCGCCTGTGTTCCTCCGCCACCCCCACCCCCACCCCGCCCCCACCCGCGTCGAGTTTTCTTTGTTCGGCGAGGCCCCACCACCGCCCCCACAACCAAAGTCCCCACCCGAGCCCCTTCGTTCGCACCGGCGAACTCCGGCGAGCTCTGAAAAATCAACTGACCCAATTTTGAAATTTAGTCTACTGTGATTTAACTAGTGTGGAATATAAAAGGCGAAAACCATAAGCATTGGGAGTATAGTGTTGACCGTGCCATGGCGGATCTGAAGGTGCAAACGGGACAAAGGCAACTTCGCAACCAATGTTTGCTTTCAACTAGCAAGTAAGTGATGGACAAGAAATCAGAGTAAAGCAGTGGCGATCTATTTTCTTGCTGCAATAAATAAGTTGAGCAGATACGAAAGAGTACCGCCTCTGGTGCGGCGCCGTGTATGCATCTGCTGAGAATTTGACGGTGCTGCGGTAGCGATGGCTGTCGGCAGCGTGGAAGCAGATCTAGGAGGGTAGACGGTGGTGGCGGGGCGCGGTGGACGAGACGGTCGTAGGAGCAGCGCCGACAAGGTGGACGACGGCGGGGATGAAGCGACAGGAGGGGATGCAAGGATCCCGGTCCGAAGCCGTGGATGAGAGAGGTCGATCTCTTGTAATGGATGGCGGCGTCGGGGTATCAGCTCCGACATGGTGGAGGAGGACGGCAGTGGATGGGGTGGCAGACGGAGGAGGCTGGGGTGGAGAGGGTGTTTTGGCGCCCGCGGAGTACGAATGGGGAAATGGAGGCGGAGAGGAAGGGGGGAACCATGTCTTCAGGGCTCGCTTGTCTCAAATGCGAGGAAATTTACAAACTTAGCCCCCGTGTCAAATTTCCTACATCACAGCAATATTAGTCGGTTGGGGATAGGACGGTAATCTCACATACACCGAATACTTGCCGACGAGAGTTTGTTTTTGGCGCCCATCGTGTATGAATCGGGGAGGGAGTCGTTTTCGGCCGAGGACACACTGTGTTTTGGCGCCCACCATGTATGAATCCGGGTGAGAGGCGGTTATGTCACGTTTGTCTGAAATTACAAACCTACCCCTATCGAAACCTATAGAAATCGAGTAGATAGGTTTTGCGTGGCAGGGATAGGCAGTAGTAATTTCCATCTCGCAGATTTTGGTTTCGGGCGGTTACTGCGACTTTCCCCGCTTCGTTCAAATTTTGCAGAGTGCACGTTTACCGTGCCAACTCAATTCGAATCCCGTTTGTATCCTATTTTTTGGGAGGGATCCATTTTCGGTTGGAATAAAATTCTATATATATCATTTTTTATATATACTTTCAAAAGCACAACAAAGAATTATGCTCCTTTATATGTACAATATGATTTACAAATACAATGATCTCAAAATCATAAGGTTGAATTCAAAAAATTAAACCAAATTATGTTCAACTAAAATGTATGGATCAGTAATATCTACATATTAAATAACATAGATGCGCGTGAATTTATATGAGTATGCATGTTTGATAGATCAATTTTGGTTCGAGTATGGATTACATGTATCATCATCTCGAATTCAAATATTTGAATCCCTTTTATGTTCACTCCTTTCATGCCCATCTCTCTCGCATGCATGCTCCTTCATGTAGCTATCACTCTCTTTTCTCCAGCTCACCCGCACGCTCACTTCATGTTTGTCCTAACCTCGCAAACATGGTCTCTCGACGTATCCCTTGAGAAGTGTCACACTCTCCCTATCATTATACATTACACGGTTTTCATTATCTCTCACGTCTCTACCGTTCTCTCGTATCACTAGGTACCTAAGCTTTCTTTTTCACTGCCACACACACAGTCTCCACTCGTCTTTCACTTTGTCTTTCTCTCTATGGGATTCTCTCACACACCCTATATGTCTCTAGATATGAATCATACCACTAAAATTACTCTCTCTCTCTCTCCTGTAGACACAACATTTCTTGCGGTCTCCTTTTCGTCTCCATCCCAGACTGACATTATTCATTTGTTTACTGATTAGACAAACTCCCCCCTCTCTCACACACACACACACACAACTCCTGCTTCCACTCCCCTTCCCGACTACCGTCTCTCTCTCACACACACAAAACTCTCGCTTTCGCACCCCTGACTCGTATTTCTCTCACAAACATTTATCGACTAGCCTCTAGATAGGTTTATACACCCGCACACTCGTGCTTCCACTATCGCATACATGTCTCTCTCCCGCTCCTTGTATCTATGTAGATTTTTCTTCCCTTCTTGAGACACGCCCTCTCGATCGTGCACACACACACTATCGCCTCATTTTAAGCTGATACCTCTTGCACACACACTCTTTGTATCTTTGTCACACATGCACTCCGTCCTCCTCCTCTCTCCCTCTCTCTCTCACACACATGGGCTTTTTGCAACAACTAGCAAGATGCCCATGCGTTGCATGGAACATCAAGATGCATTTGTATGAGTAGTTTATCTTGTGGGAGAAAAGGATGAACAAGGGAAGGCCTTATTTGCAAGTGTGGAGAGGGGTGTGGGTATCTTTTTGCAAAATTGCCATAGTTTCCTTCCTATCCGTCAGATATAGATCGGACGGCCTATATTGCAGGATGGCAGGCACACGATCATCACCAACTATGCTTTTTATAAGAGTAGGGATAAAAAACAGAGTTGGTGATGATGGTTGGCCTGCCATCCTGCAATATAGGCCGTCCGATTTATATCTGACGGAGGAACAAAACTATGTCAATTTACCCGCACTCCTCTCCACATTTGCAGATAAGGCCTTCCCTCGTTCATCCTTTTCTCCCACAAGATCTTGATGTTCCATGCAACTCACGGGCATCTTGCTAGTAAGAGTAGAAATTAGACATATACCACTTCTCGAATCTTGAAACCAACAACATTCCTCCCTTATCTCATCAAAACCGCCAAAGGAATATATTTTGAGTGAAACATAACATCTTTTTAGTGATATACGTATTTCAAAACTAGACTTTTTTTCTATCAAATCGGTGAATATGTATTAATCTACTCTGATCGTGTGGCAACGCTTGGCACATTACTAGTAGTTATTATAATTTTTTGGACACCAGACAAACGGTGGAGTACATATACGAAGAGAAGAGGCGCACACACGCAGTCGGTCTCTCGCTGTCTCGCACACTTGAGTGTTACGTAAAGGCAACATTAAAAAATAAACCCTAAAACCCTAGGTGCACGATTGCTGCATTCACGGGTACCGGGTACGTGGTGGAGCGCACCTTTGTAGGAATAGTCAGCTCGCGTGATAATTTGATCCGTAGGAGTTGATGGTCGGGACCATAGGTGAACGACTTGGAGGCGGTGGCTCGCCAGTTGCCACAGATTGAGTAGCCACATTTAAAATATCATTTTTTAGCGGGGTTAAGAGTTCCGATTTTCAATGGCGCGTTATAAGTACTAAGTAGTTTTTAGAACGATTGGTATGGAGCGAAAATGGAATTCATAGTACTACGTACCTCCTTGGCATATGGTTGTATGGGTTTATGTTGCGAGATGTTGAACTGGTAGTTCTAGGGAAAATACTATGTTTAGATTTAGATGTTGGTTTTCAGTAATGAAAATCGGAAGGGGGAAGCCCTTCTTTGATTAAAAAAACTACTACCTCTGTTCTGGTTTACTAGTCCCCATCGTATTTTGGGTCAAAGTTTGTCCATGAATTTTACTTGTAAAATGTAAATGGAAAAGGAGATTTTGTTATGCGCAAACGAAAAAGGACTGGAGGGAGTGATTGCTCTGACACGGACGCGACCTCTCATAGCGCAGGCATTGAAGCGGCACGCCGGCCAAGAGGGCCCCACTCGCTGTAGGCCCGGCTGAACACGCTTCCTCGCCGCATGCAACCGGCTTCAGACTGCCCCGCCTGCCTTCATTGAATCCGCACGTATGCCGGCAACACGTCCTTCCGCCAGCGAGCCGGCATTTTAGAACACAAAAAATGACCAAAATATAATTAATTACACATGGTCTTGACTTGTTGTGCTCGCACTGGTAGTAGGAACTAGAGGTTTTTCTTTATTCATAACTCTCCTCAATTTTTTTTGGCTTTGAAGTGAATCATGGTTGTGGACATTATGTATGAATGTGGAGATATCTGTGAACATGAGTTCGATGTGGAAGTTGAACTTGGAATGTCAGGCTTGCGCGTGAACTATACCATATCAAGTGCTTCATCTGTTATTGTTTGGAAAGTAATTGTTGTCACTACATGACCCGAAAAAAAAATATATTTTGTGCCACATCAGTAGATGCACGGACATCATAACAGGCATGCTGACTGGATAAACATTTGAACCTAGCTACTATGAAGGAAATTTTGTATTGACAACAGTTTTAGCACTAAAAAATACACTTCCGTGATGATACGTGTTTGTCACAGTAGGTCGCATTTTTTGTCATGCATGTACATCCATGACAATTTTATGACAGAATCAAGATAGTCATACCTGTGCTGTCATAGAAGTGTTCCATGACATTACCAAAATTATCATCACGGAAGTGTCCACTTCCATGACGATAAATCGCGCGTCACAGAAGTGCTTTCGTCAAGGGTGACCGACACGTGGCATCCACCGTAACGGAACGCTGTTAAGCTATCGGGTCTGGTTTTGGATCCGATAACCCGCTAACAGCCCCGACCAATGGGGATTTTCCACGTGTAAAATCATCATTGGCTGGAGGAAACACATGTCGGCTCACCGTTGGGACAGATGTCATCCACTCATTGGACCGAAGGCGCCTATGATACGTCGACATGTGGCACGGCCGAACAGAGGCCCATTCCTGTGGAAAGGCCGGCCCGTTTGACTTGGTCAAAAGGTGGCGGGCCGGCCCACGGAAAGCCTGTTAACGGCATGTTCGCATATAGCCCATTTACAGCCCGCTAACCGAGGGCCCGTTACGACCTATCCGAATTAGGCCCAGTAGCGTCATCTGGGCCGACCAATATTATTCCAGCCCATTTTAAGTTCCGGCCCATGTATGGCCCATGACATCTTTCGGCCCATATGAGGCCCTTTGTAACTCTTGGCCCATTAACGACCCGTGGTGAAACTGGCCCGTAATGAACAGTGTATCACTTTGTACCCATTAACGGCCCATTAATCCATTGGGCCGTTTGCAGCCCGTGTTATCTTTCGGCGTTCTCAGGGCCCATTTATTCTTGGGCTCATTTCCAGCATTCGGTTACTTACGGCCCGTTACTGCCATTTTCTGCTTGTGGGCCAAATTCAGCCCGTGGTTACAGTCGGCCCGTTTGTGGCCCGTTAATACGTTGGGCCGTTTTCATAGCATCATCAAATACGGCCTATTAACGACGGCCCGTTACGGTCGGCCCATGAACGGACGACTCCAACTCTAGCCCGTTTACGGCCATAATGCGGTCTGTTTTTGGCCCATGTTTGGCCAATCGATCCTACGGCCCGTCTAAGGCCCATTGATGATACGGCCCGTAGAAGGCCCATTGTTTTTATGGCCCGTAGAAGGCCCATTGTTTCTACGGACCGTAGAAGGCCCATTGTTTCTACGGCCCGTAGGAAGCCCGGTGTCACTACAGTAAATATGTAGCCCATGGCCTGTTAAAGGCGGGAAACTACTATAGGTTTAGACCTGCTAATGGTCCAAGATGATTATAGGCCCAGGTTTTGGCCCATATGAGTAACGGGCCAGCCTGAAGACCGACAACACTGCGATCCAGTGAACCTTCTGGCCTAAAATACATCATGCCGACCAAAGAATAAACCTAGACTATACAACAAAGAAATTACGGCATATTACATCCACTGGGAATCAAAGTTCGCTACCGGTGATAATAAAGCGCAACATGACCGTGAATTACATACACTGGGCATCAAAGGTCGCCACCAGTGCATATAAACGCGCCGACAAAAGAATATACAAACTAAGAGCACTTCAGAAGGCACTAGACCTGGCAAGCTCGGGCCCCGCAAGCAGCCGAACAAGCTGATGAGACCTCAGTTGTGTCAACGATAGATGCTTCATCCCTAGCAGTATGGCACCATAGTGCGCAAGGCAGTCCCCTGACATCTTCATTACATCTTTGACTTCAAGTCGGAGCTGAGCTGAAGCAAGCCTTTCCGCTTTAAGTTGAGACTGAAGAAGTCGAACTGATTGAGGCAGCGACTGCACAGAGGTTGTCTCACACCTGCTAGTGAGTAGCTTCAACTCACTGTCTTCATCAATACAGGACCTTGGGGTCATCTCGCTGTCCTCAAGATGGTTTGGCTCACTATCTTTCCTAAATTTCTGCCTGGCATAAGAGATACAACTCTAAAAGAGAAAAAAGGAGACACGTAACAGGTTTCACAATTTTATAAGCAAATAAATGGATCTGTTCTGCATAAGGAACATGTTTTTACAACTACAATTTAAAACTAGTAGTTGTTGCAAACATCCAATCAGATGTAAACAGCAGTGGAGGAAATGATGCCTATCCAAATCTATACTAGAACAAAGTTTGAAGGCTTGAGAAGGATGAACTTACATTACATGTTAACACGGGCTGGACAAGGCCCTTCTCCATGTTGATGGAAACATAATTCAATAAATTCCCCAAAGAAAATTCTTTATAAGCGTTGCCATTATTCTACATTTTGCAAAGAGTAAATATAGATCAAATAATATTGGAAGAAATAGAGGATAATGAAGCTCAGGTGCAGACTGATGATACATAATCAAATAGCAATTAATTAAGTACAGCGTTACAAGGCAAAAGGTACTGACAAGAGGAATGCAGACATCAACGTGTGCAGTGGCACTGGCTTTATTCAACATTTTGGTAAGAGTAAATGTAGATATGATAATATGGAGAAAGTGGAGGGCAGGGAAGATAAGATGCAGAGTAATGCTAGACAATCAACTATCTCGCGATGCATGTACAGTAATACCACCACCGTCCGTTATTAGTTGTCGCTCAAATGGATGTATCTAGCACTATTAAGTCATTGATCAACAATTAATTCGATAGAGAGGGAGTACATGACAACATGTACTTACATGAGCAATCCAAAACTTCATAACCATTGTGTTAATTCTACATTTATCTAAGAGTAAATATAGATCTTATAATTTCAAGAAAAGGGAGGATAAAGAAGCGAACATTTACAGTGATGCTACATAATCAAACAGCAATGAGTGTAAGTATGCTGACAAAGGGCAAGAGGTACTGGCAAGAGCAATGCAGAGCCCAGTATTGTCGTGAGATCCTATGATCCTTTGAGCAAGGAGATTCATTTGAAATTAGTTTTCATACAAGAGAGAAGGTAAGGCACATGCAGAAATTTAGGAGTTCAAATTTTGAATTGATATCATAGACAGTACCTGACGCTGGGCTGTCAGCAGTTCTAATAGGGGTTTGGCCACTGGAGTAGGGGTAAAGTCTGTTACAGTTGGGCCTGTGTTTTCTGTGACTGCTGATCTATCTGATTTAACAGGTATCACTACCTTTTCCAAATACCTAGTTTGTACTCCTTGAGGATCTGCAATCACCCTCTTCCTTTTGGACATTTATTACGAAAGAACAACATTTGACTGGAAAAACATAGTATGACGACACATGGAATAGGTACAGAAAATGGATAGGTATGGCATATACTCATATATGATGCTTAAACTAAGCAGATGGTGTAACAAAGTAGAAGTAATGCAAGAGGTCAGATGCAAAATATGTGCGACCAATACAACCTTGCCAAGTTAGAGCATGCACCTTGATGGGTGAATAATATAGGCCATCCTCCACCATGCCAAGTTTGTTAGCCAGTCGATTGTTCCGCAATATTCATTTCGTGCGCCCATTCTCATATTCATTTTGATAATGTTCAATACCTGACATGCATGAAAACATAAAAACAAGTGAGATTATCTTTGTAATGCAGAAGTGATTCTAATCCAATACTTCCTGTAAACCCCTTTGTGCTATCTCTGCAATTCTTCTAAGAGGTGCCATGCATGCTGTAATTTGGTGTGTGCATTAATATAATGTGGCCTACTACTCAAAATATGAGAGCTCCAGAAGTGATGATACTTCGCAGATGACAGCTTCAACATATAGTAAAGAAGAACAAGTCGACCTGACCTGACCGATTCAAAATATACTAAAGGAGAATAACTCGACCTGATCAGTCGACCGCAAGAGAAGCGGATCATCTTAAAGAAGAGCAGAAGAGCAAGCAGATTGATGATATTACAAGTATTTCTATGCACTGCCGGTTGGCCACCCATGATGAACCAGAGCGCACAGAGAAATACTATTCCTTCCGGTCTCTCCATATGTGGCTCACATGCATTTCGAAACTAAAGTAGGAACATTTAGCTGACCAATTAAACATCTCTCAGTTTTACTAATATCAGCATGATATCAGATCTGAATTTGTGTAACTAAGCTTGTTTAGCTCGATGGGTGGAGAAGTGCTATTACGACACGAACCATGTAGGCTGATCGTGGTCATCATAAAATGGGGAAACCATAAGCATGATGAGTATAGTGTTGACCGTGGCAGTGGGATGGCAGATCTGAAGCTGCAAACCGCGCGAAGGGTAGTTAGGAACCGATATTTGCTTTGAAATAACAACTAAGATTTGGTAATGACAAGAAAGTACAGTCAACAAGTGACAAAGAAATGCAATTCTGCTGTCTCTCTATATGTCGCGACATGCATTTGGAAACTCAAGTGGGACCTTTAGCTAACCAATTAAATGTGTCTGTTAACTAATATCAATATCATATCACAATCATATTTGACCAACTAAGCTTTGGAATTTTGAGTGTTGTGTTGTTTAGCTTGAAGGGTGGAGTAATGCTAGTATGACAGAAAGCACCTACGCAGAGCATAGTAGAGTAGATAAAAGGGGAAAACCCTAAGCATCAAGAGTAAAATCAGGAAAGTGGGACTAGCTGGACCAGTGGGTGGCGCACATGCTTTTCGAAACGAATATAGGAACATTAGGTGACCAATTAAACGTTCTCTGTTTTAGTAATATGAGCATCATATCAGATTCGTATTTCAACATGTAAGCTTTGGAATTATGAGTGGCATGTTGTTTCGCTTGATGGGTTGAGGTCTTGAGGAGCAGTGCTAGCACGACACGAAGCAATGAAGCACCTACGATGATGGTAGTGAATATAAAGGGGGGGGGAACCATGAGCTTTACGAGTATAGTGACTGTGACATGGCGGATCTGAAGGTGCAAACCGGACAAAGCTACTTCGCAACCAATGTTTGCATTCAACTAGCCACTATGATTTGGTACGGACAAGAAAAGTACAGTAAACAATTTAAGATCTATTTTCCGGGTGAGATCAATAACTTAAGCACATATGGAAGAGTACCACCTCTCTTGCGATGTCGTGGAGGCCCCTGCTGATACGTTGAGGGTGCTGCGGGTGCGATGGTTGTCGGCGGCGGGGAAGAAGACTTTAGATGGTAGACGACTGGGTTGGGGGATAAATCCTGTTGCAGTGGACGAGGCGGTCATAGGAGCGGCAACGGCAAAGTGGACGACGGCGCCGATGAAGCGAGACGACGCGATGAAAGGACCTGGTCCGGCGCCGTGGTTGAGAGACGTCCATCTCTTGCAGTGGACGACGGGGTAGGGGTAGCGGCTCCAGCAAGGTGGAGGATGGGGTGGCGGACGGAGGAGGCTGGCTGCAATGGGGAGGTTCTCGTGGCGCCGACGGTGTATGAATGGGGAAATGGAGGGGGAGGGGGGATCTCAAACTTTGGGACGCGCTTGTCTGAAATGTGGGAAAGTTACGAACTTATCCCCCATTTAAAATTTCGGACATCACATCGGTTGGGGATAGGACGGTAATCTCGCATCTCCCAAATATTTGCCGGTAACGATTTCGGGCGAGGAGAGGGTGTTTTGCCGCCCACGGTTGGCGCCCATGGTCTACGAACAGGGCTGACAGGTAGGACGGTTGTGTCACGTCTGAGGGAAGTTACACATCTGCCCCTATTTAAAATATTAGCCTACATAGATTTTGGACGAGGAGAGCTTGTTTTGCCGCCCACCGTGGATGAATGGGGAAATGGAGGGAGAGACACATGTCTTTCGGACGAGCTTGAATCAAATGTGTTTTGCTGCCCACGTTTGGCGTCCACCGTGTCTGTATGGGCGCAGAGGCCGTCGTGTCACGTCTGATTGAAGTTACTAGTCTACCCCTATCGACAGCAGTGTAAATCCGGTTGATAAGGATGTCAAGTGTCAGGGGTAGACAGTAATTTCCATCTCGCAAACACATTCTTCGGGCAGCTCACAAATGATAGTGGGAGTTTAGCCGCTTCGTTCAAAACTTGGGAGAATTAGTATTCACGTTTGCCGTGGGCCCTAGCAACTAAATCCAAATCCAATTTTTATTTGATTACGAATATCCACATATAATTCTATGTTTTGTTATTTATTTCTTCAAAACCACAACAAAGATTTATTCCGCCTTTATATATGATTATGATTTAGAAATGCCGTGATCTTCGAATTCAGTAGGTTGGATACACTTTGAGTCAAACAGTTATTTCATCCAATACAATATGCTCACACGAAAAATAGTTCACCTTATGTCAATCATACAAGTACTGAGGATTACCTCGCCTAAAAAATTAGGATCATTACAACACATGGACAACATAGGGGGTCTTACAACATAATCCATTCAGAGACATGACACAACATGCAAGTACAATAATCTAATGACAATTTCAACTGCTATCTAAAGAAGAACTGGGATTACCCTGGGCTTCAGATAGCAGAAGCAGCAGGACCTCCTCCATCTTCAAATGCAACATTCTTACTTCCTCCAATTCTTGGGTCGCTTGCATAATGCGTGCAGCTAATTGCATAATTTCCAGCTTCAAGATCGAGATTACCTCATTCATGGCAGCCACACCATCTCTTTCTGCCTCTAGTAGAGCCTCAAGAACTATAATATCTGCGCTCAGACTGCTCTCTGGCGGTGTTGCCTCTGAACTGCTACCATCTGGTAACATGGATGGCGCACTGCTTCCACAAATAGATTCTGGGGTTGTACATTGTGTCCTAGTGTGAACGGCATCCTGAAAGGTTTCCGCTGGACATAAGTAAGAGATAGTTATCGCATGATCCAGGCAGTAAGCTTACACGGTAAACGACATACAAATTATTGCCGTGCATGGCAAGCTATATTTAAATGGTTCGAAGCAGCATCAGCCGAAAAGAAATTAAAATGGTAAGATGAAACTAGGGATGTAAGTGGCAAATAAACGACATCCGCCAGTCCCATCTAGTTAGTTGTTGCTAGCTCCCTGGTTCATTTTCCTCAAAAAACAAAAACTCTTTTGAACTATCATACCACTAGTGGACTTTAATCGGGATTAAACGGGACCCAGTTGACATCCCTAGTTGAAAGGGAGTGTACCACCGCTATATTTAAGTTGCCAAGGCATCTAAGCAGTTGAAACAATCTGAGAAAGCACTTAACAGTGTGGCCTCATATAAACAGCAAAAAACACATATTTGACCTGAGGACGAAAAGAATTCACAATCTGAACTATTTTCGAAAAAATTTCACTGAGCTGACCGTTTCGAGTGGCGCCCGACAGATGGGCGCCACACTATACCGTGCTGCGCCTGGCTCTTAGGCGCCACACGCCGGTCCAGCGTGGCAGCTCGGGCCCCACTCCTGGTTGTGCAGTGCCTAACTGAAAGGAGTTATGGAATGTAGTGCAGCGCCTAACAGAAAGGAGTTGCACAGTGTAGTGCAGCGCCTAACTGAAAGGAGTTGCACTATCTTATATTAAAACTGTTGTAACTTTTAATCCGTGAATCCGACGAAAACGTGCCTTATATGAATGTTGCACATTTTTCCGTGTTCTACGCAATGGTGGCATTTTAATCTATGTTAGGATCAATTTGCTTCATGAAAACCCTGTTGCAAAAGTATGTCATAATATAACTGACATAATCTGTTAAAATTTACAAACTTGACATGATGATAGCCATTGACCTATAGCTCTTACGCGTTTGCAACCTACATGAGTTTTGCACTGCATAATGTGTACTTTCACGCCATGCCTATGCTTGCCATGTTAATCATCTTTAACATGTTCATTTCTTGCATCTAAGTGACTAACATTATATAAGTGAACTTCTGTTACAGAAAGTTACATTTTGTAAGATCCATAGTAATTAATCATGACATCATATGAATATGATCTAACTATGAAAGTTGGAAAATTTTATGTCTACCTTAAGTCCATGTCATTTTCATACCGACTAAATATTTACATCGCTATGTTTTGAAACACTAAAGTATCTAAGGCAATGTTCTGCCAGATTGACACGTTAATTTCACCAAGTTTGTCAACAGAACTTGCATTTTGTAAAATGCATAGTAAATCAACCATGCTTCATATGGAATAACTTTATATATGAATTTGAGCATCTCCATGTCTACTTTTAGTATATCCAGCGTGTTGCCATGTTAAAAACATTTAACCTGATGTTATGTCACACTGAAGTAGGCATGATAATGTTGTTGACAAATTTGTTGCATATCTTGACATAATCATATCTTGATTTCAACAAAACCCCTTGGCATGAACCTGATATGTTTTTCATTTAGAATTTGTTTAGATCAATTTAGTTTTTCTGCTGGCGAAACTCTGTTATTCATTATGCTAGTGAGATAAGCCTTCTAACATCCAGCTAGTAGCGCTGACAGCTAGTTTTCCCGTCAACTCTGTTTTGTCGTCCTGGTTAGCATGAGGCCATCCTGGGTTATCAAGTTCAAACTGAGTCACTCCAAACCGACCTCAGCTTTTTCCAGTAGCCTAAAGACAGAGTCCAAATCAGAGAACATGTGCTCTTGCTACTGACAGAAAACATTATAGGTGCTAAATTTTAAGGCTATGTAAGGATACATCTTATAAAATGCAAAGTTCTGATGATATCCATGAACTCGATGAAATTAATGTGTCAATCTGGCAGAACATTGCCTTAGGAACTTTACTGTTTCAAAACATAGTGATGCACATATTTAGTGGGTGTGAAAATGACATGGACTTAAAGTAGACATAATATTTTCTAAGTTCCATAATTAGATCATATTCATATGATGCCAGGATTAATTACTATGGATCTTACAAAATACAACTTTCTGTAACAGAAGTTCACTTATATCATGTTAGTCACTTAGATGCAAGAAATGAACATGTTAAAGATGATTAACATGGCAATCATAGGCATGGCGTGAAAGTACACATTATGCAGTGCAAAACTCATGTAGGTTGCAAAGCGTAAGAGCTATAGGTCAATGGCTATCATCATGCCAAGTTTGTAAATTTTAACAGATTCTGTCAGTTATATTATGATGCACTTTTGCAACAGGTTTTTCATCAAGCAAATTGATCCTAACATAGATGAAAATTCCATCATTGTGTAGAACACGGAAAAATGTACAACATTCATATAAGGTACGTTTTCATCGGATGCACGGATTAAAAGTTACAACAGTTTTAATATAAGGTAGTGCAGCTCCTTTCAGTTAGGCGCTGCACTACACTGTGCAACTCCTTTCAGTTAGGCGCTGCACAACCAGGAGTGGGGCCCTGGCTGCCATGCTGGACCAGCGTGTGGCGCCTAAGAGTCAGGCGCTGCATAGTATAGTGTGGCGCCTATCTGTTGGGCGCCACTCGAAACGGTTAGCTCAGTGAATTTTTTTCGAAAGCAGTTCAGATTGTGAATTCTTTTCGTCCTCAGGTTAAATATGTGTTTTTTCCCATATAAACTATGAAGACAGTCTTGTGATGAAGTTCAGAGGAAAAGTGAAGGACTCAAATGAAGTAGGCATGCATTTCTTTACGATAGTACAACAGGCACTGCTGACATATTGGCCAACTCAGGTATAGCGTAACAAGTAACAAACAAGCACTCGAATCAAGCAAATACAGCAAAGCAGACAACTGAACTATTTGTTATTCTGTAGGATTACAGGTTGAGGGCACAAGCCAAGAAAGCATCCCACACGCATTACATTTCACATGTACTAAAACACACTGGCTTACCATATGTTGCTGTGAAGCCTCGCTGCTGTTGCAATGTTCTTTGAAGATATCGTCAGCATCCCGTGGTTGCAAATCTACTTGTTGCAGTTTATTCTGCACCCTCTATTTAGGTAAAATTAATTTTAATCGCATGCACTGGTTTGAATTGATCATTAATGGTTCATCTAAACTAATGAAAGAAGGGTGTGTGCATACACGACAATATATCTGCTTCCCTCTATTTTTATGCTTGTTCGAGGTGCCAACCCCAAAAGAACAAATATTTTGCTTGATGGGGTTGGCAGCTCCATAATTAATAGAAGCATCAAATTAGTCATGCAACTTGGGAAGATCAAGAATACACAAAAAAGTAATGAACAGAGGCTCATAGCAGTGATGTAATAGCTAGTATCAGAAAATCTAGGGTAAAATGAACAAAAACCAGCGGAACCACATGCTAGTTTGCTGATGTGTAATTAAGCATAGAGAACATGAAGCAGTCTGATGGAACCAACAGGTGGCATCAGAACAACACCATTATCATAAATATAGCATGCAAGAAGTAAAATAGTAGCCAGTGATATCTAGAAAGTACAGTAATACTTAGGACAAAACTAAAGCATATTAACTATATGTGCACTGGTATGTAATTTAGCACATGTAACATGTTCACTGCCAGAAGTATGGCCCTACAGGTGCAAGCAGAATACCGCATCTCATGAAAAACTGAATGATGCCCTGAAGAAATTCAAAGGTGCGGTGCTTATGCTAAGAAAGTGAACGTAGGCGCCGGCCGTTGGATAATAGTACCTGATTCTCGTCGGCGTATGGGTATCGTTGGCCTACTTGATAGCCAAGGATCGTCAATGGTGCTCGTGTTGCGATTGACATTGGGCCGGCTGTCGCCACGCTGAAGCGGCTCCGGTGCTACGGTTGCGGCGCTTGTCGACATACAAGAAAGCTCATCTGTGGTAAGTGAACAGTTGCACGATAAAGAGAAAAACCGAAGGAGTACTGATCGAAATAACCTGATGAGGCTGCGGCGTCGGTAAAGCAGGGCCGGTGGAGTTGAATAGGGCGTCCGTGGAGCAGGCCCGGTGCAGTGGACGAAGGCTTCGGCGGGCGCGTTGTACAGTGCTTTCGGTGAGGCGGATCTGTTGCGGCGGACGAGGGCTTGTATGAAGGGCTAGCGAAGGGACGGACGAGGGAGTCAGTGAAGGGCCTACACTGTGGTGGACGAGGGCGCCGGTTAAGCAAATCCGGTGCGGTGGACCATGATGGCGGCCAAGGAGATCTGGAGCGGTGTACAAGCCAGTCGCTGAAGCAGATCCGGTGAAGTGGTGAGTTGGCAGCTGGGGGTTCCAAGGTGCGGAAGGTAGATCCGTCGGGGTGTGAGGTCCACCGCTGCGGCGGAGGACTAGATTCGGCGGCTTGCCATGGTTGGGGGGGGGGTCGGGGAGGGGAAGGGGAGGGGCTCTGGGGAAGAATGTTGGGGGCAAAGAGGGGAAAACAATGGAGTTACCAAAGCAGCCCTTTTCCGTTCATGTGGTAGGGGTAAAACAGGAATATCACAGGGCTAAACTTTCGGGCGCGAGATATTTCGATGTGAGCGGGAAGTTTGAAAGCTTTTGGCGCCTGAAATTATATTCTGCTCTTGTATGGCCGACTATGATATCATGGCCGAGAATTTGTTTGTTTTGCACGTAAAAAAAAGTGCAAGTTTTGAAAATCAATGTCTCCAACTCGAAACTTAGGTTGTCCATTCAATTCAAATATGGATAATTGAGCTACTACACGCAAATACCATCATATGGTCCAATTCAAATGAAATTCCAAATGTGTTTATCCTAAATATGATGACAAAAGAAAAAATGTGTATGTGTATGAATAAAGTGGATGATTATAAAGTTTGAACATGCCCGTATGTGTATATCTCTAGGTTTGATATATGAATTTGAAATCACGAAATCCCGGCTTAAAATGTACCTCTGTTTAAATGAATTACAAAAGCTAATGATGGAGTCGAATTCCAAAATTCCAATCTTAGGTTTGTAATTCTGGTACATCAAAGTATATCACGCATGTTCAAAAGTATCGTTATCTCATAGTCCAAACTGTGAAACAAATTGATCAACCTTGAGTGCTCACACTATTGACCATGTATATTGTCGGGGATATACCCCGCGGTATGACCCGGCCGGAGTCATAACCCGGCCGGGACTTGGTAAACCGGCGGATGGTAAACCGGCAGACAGTTAAAATAGACAGTTAAGACAGATGGCTAAGATAGACGGTAAACCGACAGGTGTTAAGGCAGACCATCATAACCCAGCAGGTGTTAAGACAATCATAAACCGGTGGACCATCATAACCCGGTGGAAAATCATAAACCGGTAGGAGTCATAACCCGGCAGGAGTCATAACCTGGCAGACAATGATAATTGATTGACAGTCATAACTTGGCAGACAATGATAACTGGTTGACAGTCATAACTCGGCAGATAGAGTCGCCTGGAGTTATGAAGCCCGAGACGTTATGAAGCCCAAGACGTTAAGAAGCCCATGAAGAGAAGTCAGAATAGTTTAAGTCTTAATTCGAGTTGGACTCTACATGTAATCCGCCCTTCAACATATATAAGGAGGGGCAGGGCACCCCAAGAGGGGAGAGAAGATAATCTTAGGGCTAGACATAACTGGGAGAGCCAGTTTACGGCGACTCCCTCATGATGATAATAAGACCTAGCCTCAAACAGCATGTAGGGTTGTTACCGGATGATGTTTCCCGGGGCCCGAAGCTGTCTAAATTCTTGTCTTGTGTTGCGTCTCTCGATTCCGCTCAACCCCTCTCAAGCTACCACATAGATGCGTTGGCCTCATGACTAAGTCCTCACACTAGGACATCTGCCATGACAATTCCTTGACATATATCTCAATTGCGCTAAAGTCCCTCAAATATAAACACCTCACTCTTTATCTGAAGCCCCCCCCCTCGTCGCCCCCCACACACAGAGAATTCATTCTCTCCCCCAAACACCAACACACGAGCACATTAACACCCCTCTCTCTTCTGAAGTCTGGACCCCAATGTAGGTCTCTATCACTTTATCTCTTGGGCACGCACACATCTCTTCCCCCACTCCCTAGCTAGGTCTCCCGGCATCTCTCTTTCCCAAGCACACGCACTATGTAGAGTGTATCTTTCCCATACACACAAAATGTCACTCCAAACGTCTATCTCCCTAGTTATGTGGTTCTCGCACACTTACCTCACACACCACCCCCACTGCAAAACAAGCACACTTTGTCTCCTTGTGCACCACTCTCCTCTTCCTATCTCTCCCACATGCGGACCCGCCCCAACTCCTCCCTGTATACATATATGTCGTGACTCTTTCCATAGCTCCCTAATGTATCATCGTTCTCGATCTTGCACATTGTTCTCTACACCATCTATTCTAGATCTCTCATGAAGTCCCTATCACACACACGATGACTCGCTTCCCTTGCGTCTCCATACATAGGCCAATTTCAAACAACATCAACATTGTCTCCCTATCTATACGCCATTTATGGACACAAACGCCCCCTCTCTTCCTCTCTCTCTCCGTCGCTAGCTCTCTCTCTCTCTCTCACACACCCCTCTCCCACACACAATCGATGTCTCTTCCAAATAGTCTACTTCCCCCGCCCGCACCCATGCTATCCCGCTACTGCACATGTCACACCATTCCCCCTTCCCTTATACTACGTTTGCATCATTGGTGGTCTCTCTACTCCACATACACACACTCCCTCTCACACACAAACACGTGCACAAACACACACAGACACGCACAAACACCCATTAATCAGGATCCTCATCACTCCCCATGTCCGCATGTGTATCTCGCACACTCACTCTCTAATTATGTATATGTGTCTCCACGTTACACAACACAGAGCCCCATGTACATGTCTCTCTCCATCCTTCACACACAGACACAAAGAATCTATTATCATTGCCTCAGTCTCTAGACATATCGCACACGCACACTGTCTCTCTCTCTCTCGCAAACACGCTCAACAAGGGTTTCCCCGTGAATAACTTACCGTCTATTCATCAACAGTCGTGGCAGTACGGCGAACACGAGACGTGAAAAAGAATAAATCTACACGTGCTTAGACCACCTAGTATGACTACTAGGACTAGAGCAAGCCAAAAAGCGCGCCGCCATCACCTACTCCTTATCGGCGATGGGAAAACCTTTGTTTTACAGAGTTGAGAAGTCATTGTGCTAAGGCCTCACATGCTGAGGCGTTGAATAGAATGTAGATGCTAGTTTACGGAAACAGGTATCGATAATACGTTTGTATCTCCATACTTATATTTCTTCTCTTATAAAAAACCGAGTTGGTGATGATGGTACGCGTGCCATCTTGCAATATAGACCGTCCGACCTATATCTGACTGATGGAAATTAAACTAAAAGATACCGCACCCCTCTCCACATTTGCCGACAAGGCCTTCCCTCGTTCATCCTTATCTCCAACAACCTCATTGTTGAGAAATTAAGAAAGGAAGCCTCTGGAACAAACTGGCCTGGTGGCCGCTGCCGGCGTCGTCAATCCCCATGCCTCCGCGCAGTCCGACCACCAATCACCACCATGGCCCACTCCTCTTCATCTTATCTCCTATTTCTGGAGATATCATTAGTTTTTACACATGGGATTACTCCCACATGGGTCAATCACAACGAGTGTTTTTATAAAAAAATGCATCTTGATGTTCCGTGCAATGCACGGATCTTGCTAGTACTCCTACAGAAGACTTAGTTGGTGATGATGGTGTGTCTGCCATCCATCATTTCTGACCATTAGATGTACATCTAACGACTGTGAGGTAAGTTGTTGCCTTTTTCTCACAAACATCCCACTTGTCTACCAATTTGCAGAAAAACCGATAATTAGTATCTTAAAACCAACCACATCCCTCCCTGACCTCACCAAAACAACCCAAGGAATATATTCTAATTGAAACATAACATATCTCTAGTGATATATGTATATCAAAATTAGAGTGTTTTGTATCAAGTTTGTGAATAAGTATTATTCTAATTATGATTCGTTGCAACGCACATGAACATTGCTAGTATTTCCAACCATGCAATTTTTTTCCTAGTATTCCATAGTTTTGAGTTTTCCATCAAGATATTAGTCACTCATGGTTGATATTTACTTTCAATCATGTACACATATGCACTATGTAACTAGCCTTGCTTATTGGGTTCCAAAGCTTAACTTTCACTCCTACTTACAATATGTAGAGTATTTAACAAAAAACTACCACTTTCAACCAGCCCTAGGAAGAATCTATTGTACAAAAAATTGCAAAAACATACCCAAAATTTCTTAATCCACGCCAAAAACTACTACCTACCGATTAGGTTAGTTTAAACCCATTTATGACAGGGTTGGCCCACACGTCGGTGCTGACGAGGCAGCTTAAACCAACACATTTTGTTTGACCGTTGACACGAGGGACCCACATCTGATCTTCTATCCTGTTATTCCCCCTCAAATCATTATTTTTCCTGAACATTACTTCAAACAGTACTGATGCGTGTTCGTCGGTGGCGCCGGTGATGAGCGAGTTGGCCGCGGCTCCGCCGGATGGACCGGACGCCGGGCTTGCCTCTGCACGGGTTGGCAGGTTGGCCCGAGCGTGACTCACAAGCGAGCAAGCCACCGCGCTGGCCTTCGCTCGAGCCAGATGGCTGGCTTTAGCGTGGCACGCGCGAGCAAGTCTCCGCGCCGCCGTGCCAATCTAGCCAGCAAACCTTGCAGACAAGCAGCTGGACGAAGCTATCTTGGCTAGCTAGCGGCCGCGAGCGCTGGACGGAGCTGGCATCCGGGCTGCCGCAAGATGGGATCCGCACCGCCGGCGGTTTTGGCCTCGCCTTCTGCCGGCAGCAGTAGGTGCGTCCCATGGCCGAGGATGACCAGGTGGACGGGCCGGAGGTAGGAGGTTACTCGGGGATTTTTGTGCAGACTGACATGTAGGTCCCACAAGTCATAACGCCCGGTCAAATAGAAGGTGTTGACTTAATGGGCGACATGGGCCCTGTTTGGATACTCTAAGTCAGAGGTTAGATTCTAAACCTGAACTAACTCGATCCAAAGTGGTGTTTGGATGGCAGGGTTAGATTGACAACAAATGTATCCAAACAGGGCCATGGGTTGAAACGTGCCTATAACGACACTTTGTAGAGTAGTCGTTTCTTGGTAGGGCTGGTTGGTAAGAGCATGTACAATGGTTGATAAGGTAGTCTTATCTTAAGTCTGCCACGTATGCAAGTGGTAGTAGTTTCTTGGCATTATTAGTGGTTTCTTGCATTATTAGGGGTTTCTTGTAAGGAACAATGTACTACTAGCGACAAAAGGCGATTCTAGGTTGCGTTGTACTCCAACGAGTACTACTAGTGGTCGCGGGAGTGTATACCTTGTTTTGTGGGTTCGATCCCGGCCGAACGCATGGCGGCCTTTTCTTTAAATAGTAACTTCGCTGCGAGCCCATATTTTACACAGGTAGTTTGAGTTTTGAAGTCAAACGGACATGCGGCACCACAATCTGGGTGCACTGGATAGCCTAGCCAAGTGAACGGGTTTTCCTTCCCAGCATCTCATGGCTCGTGTGCTCGCCCTAGCCACACCTCGCTTGCAGCTTCCTCATCAACTAGTAGCATATTTAAAGTAGCGCCTCCCAATTAAGCCCGAGGAGACGGAAAAGCCTGCCGGGGCATTGGGAACTGTGCAATATGGCTCTGTACGTAAAGTGCTCTACTACTACTACTACTCTGTAGCTTGTGGCGTTGCACGCATGGACTTCACTCCATTATCGGCTCTACTATAAAAGAAATTCCTCTTGACGTGTTTTTTTTGAAATGGAGGCAAAAGCTTTGCTTCATCTCATTCATAAAGAAGGAACTACTAACAAAGTTCGACGAGATCCATTACACCTCCATAAATGGAAGCGAAAAGCCTAGTCTCGCTGTATCAAATAACTCAAATGTTCTGCCCCCGCAGTAACCGTCGCTGATAAACAGGCTGCTAGTGTGTGCGTGAGAGGAGCTGCTGAGTAGGCCAGCTACGTGAGAGGAGCGGCTGAATAGAGCACCGAGAGTACCCACTAGGCCACTACGCAGGTGTACTTTCCCTGCATTGATAGTACAGCGATGGTTCTAGAGAACAGTAGTACCCTCCACTTCCAACTGTAGCTCCTTGGCCCTGTGATTGAAGAGTTCAAAACTGGTGCACTATACTAGAAGTACAGTACATAGCACTAGTAGTACCCTCGCACTACTAGTTGAGAAAGTAGTACTAGTACTGCTACAGTACGAGTACGTACTCCTCCGTCACATAATGTAAGACATTTTTTGACACTACTTGGCGTGTACAAAAAATAGCAAAAACATACCAAAAATTTCTTAATCCACGCCAAAAACTACTAGCTAGTGCCAAAAATTTCTTACTAGTGCTATTATTTACAGTATAATGCAATCCCATAACGTCCCATAATGCTAGTACTAGTAGTAAATAATAGCCTCATCCCTTCGCTAAAGGCTAGCCATAGTGGGGGTAACATAACCGGTAACATGCACTTGGGACTAGCAAACATGCTTATGTGGCACACAATTAAATAAGAGAGAGAGGGTTATAGTAACATAGGTAGATACCGTATCATGTTAAATGCTATGCTACTTTGTGTCATGCATGGCAATAAATATGGTAATCTATGATACTACTTTATGATACTATGCAGTATGAAGGTAGTATCATATACTAGTATCATATGCATGATACTAGTATATGTTACTCCCCACTATGAGTACCTAAGGAACGATCTAAAGTTGGAAGGGACGAGGCCCTGCGGTTACTACACTCTTATCTCCTCCTCGCCAGTTCCCCTCCCCCCCCCCCCAAGAGAAGGCAGTTCGTCGCTGCTCCCATGGATTCGCCAGGCGGTTCTCCTCCTCGTCGGGGCTGGGAGACCTTGGACGACGATCCCCTGGGAGAAATCGCACGCCGCTCCGACGTCCTCACCACCGCAAGACTCGGTGCTTCCTGCACCAAAATTTTCAAGACGGTGCTTAAAATTGCTTGGGAAAAGGCCATGCTTGTTGGTCTTCCATGCGTCCTCGAGGAGAAGGTTCTTCTATGGGACAATCCTTCGAACAGTCCACCGCTCCCTGGCCAATGTGGCACGTTGACTCCGCTAGAGTTGCCGACGTTGAGAGGTAGTCGGATTTTGTCCGATGAGCAGGTCAGTAATGGAGTTTGATCATGTAGTACTTAGTTATTCCATTTCCATCCCGTAATTTCTCCGCTGCCCACCGTCTTATATATATGTCTGGGTCGGTGCCAACGAAGATTGGCTTGCGTACCTCCGGCCGGATATAACCATCATTTTGCACAACATCCACAGCAGTGCGGCCGTTCCGGTAGACCCCTTCTCCACCATTGGGATCGGCCTTCCAGACTGGCTGGGCTTGAATACGTATGATGATGCCTACATGAGATTCAAGAAGATAGCAATTGTGGACCCGCCGACAAAGCGACGCGGCTACGACGATTACTATCTCATCGCGGTGTGCGACATAAGGATTGCCATCAATGCAAGAGGCAGTAATGGCAGAGGCTGGCGCATGTTGGCAGCGGTAGATTTGTACCCCTACACGTTCGAAGACGTCGTGCGCCATCTAGGCCGCATCTTCGCAGTGACAAGCTAGGGGACTTGTTTCATCTGGTTGCCATCCTACGGTACGGGAGATTACAAACGGAATGCACAAACCATCATTTGCATCCCTAATGGTACTCCATTATTTTGCAGGGACCAGTCATCCCGCGATCAAAATAAGATCGCCGATCCTGGATGTGCATTTGCATCCGCGATTCGGTCTAACCTGGAACCTTGTAGCTGACTTTGGCATATTGGGATCAACTATCTTAGCAGTCGTTACCCATGGTACCACTGATGTGCAACATGGTCACACAATCTACCACGATTGGACCGTCACCATCTACCCAGGTATTCCATTTTTTAACCCTCTCGCCTTCTCTTTCATTATTGCCACCTTTTTACCTTGACTATGTACGTCACTGTGTCCAGATCTGAGATACCGCGTGTACCAGATGAACGGCGCCGAGTTCGACACCCGTGATGCTACGTGGGTGCCGAGGTACACTCTTGGAGAGTACTCGCTTTTCATTGGGGACAGCTACCCCATTGTGAAGCGGATGCCACCTTCCGTGCACGACACGGAAGGCCTGCCATTCATGAAGCATGGTTGTGTCTTTAGTGCGCACCGCCGGATGAACGACATGCTGGGACAGGCTATCCCTGATTTATGCCGCTTCAGCTTGGATGAGTCTCCATCGTGTGGAACCGGACTAGAAAGCTGCGACAATGATTCCCGTTGACCACCGCTATGGATCGTGCCATCCATGAAGAACACCTGGGACTGGAACCTGGAGGAGGACATGTAGCCCATCTATAACGTGTAAGTGGAGTACGGTAAATTGTGAACGGTTGTGACACCCAAGTTTTTATTTGGATTGTTCAAAAAAAGATTTCTATTTGACTTGAGGGGAGCAATTTAAATTTTTCTTTAAGAGAACTCTCCCTCTCATATATTTTTCCTTATGGCAAAAGTTTTGTTTGGATTCACCCAAGATCTGCCTTTGGTCTTGGAAGTTCTTACTTTTCATTTGGACTCAAAACAAAATGTTTTTCATTTGGGAAAATAACTTCTGAAAACCTTTTTGAATTTGCACTATGGCTTTTGGAAAGTCCTTTACCACTTTCAACTTTCCCTTCTTACCATGACATTTGTGCAAATCCTCTCCCCAAATCCTCCCCTCACCTTTGGATCATGTTTTACACCTAATCCAACAAGTTGAACCTCCCCATGTGATTATTCCCATTCAAATTTCATTCAAACAAATTTCTGCCTTCCATTCTACCACTTGGAGATTTACAAAGGAACTCCATTTTCTGTTTGGACTTTTACCACCAAACTTCTTTCCCCTCCTAGTCCTTTGAACCCTCAACCTGGAACCATGAAGATCCACTAGTCTTCAGTTCAAAAATTTCAAACTACACCTGCTGCAAGTTTGGACGAGATTTGGCAAATTTGGTGAAATTCATTCAAAACCCTCTCCAAAAATTCCAAGTAAATTCAGGCAGCCCCTGGGTGCTTTGAGTGATCATCTCACCAAGTTACAGCTCCAGAAAAATTTATCTCATAGCCAAAACCTTCTGTCGAACACCTGCAGTGCACTGTCTTTGTCAAAGTTCAGAAAGTTCAGAGATTCAGTTCAGTGCTCACTGTCGTTTTCTTCAGAGATGGACATCGATCTCGCCAGTGCCACCGCGTCGCCTTGCTCCTCGTCCTCGCCCCCTTGTTCCTGCACCGCACAAGTGCCTGGCACCTTGCGGGCGTCGGCGACGAGCAGCAGAAGGTGCGCCACCCCGTGACCAACGCCGGCGGCGGCTTTGCGAATGCCAGCGGGAGACACGGCGCCGACGACCGCACCCAGCGCCGCCCAAACCACCGGAGCTCGCCGCATGGCCTTCGACTCCCCCGAACGCGCTGCCGCTCTCGTCGTGAACCGCAGGGCGCGGAGCGCGCTCTCTGCCGCCATTGAGCTCGTGCGGTCACCTCACCATGGACCGACGCCATTATGCCAAGACCGACCCCGTTTAGCTGCAAATCGAGTCCAGTAACATCCACTGATGCTGCCCTACCGCTCAAACCCCCTGCCAACCCACTGCTCCGCCGTAATCGCTCGCCGGAGATTCACCGTTCACGGCCATCCCGTCGATCTGCCTATAAATAGGGGCCCCGAGCTTCAACTCGAGCGCCCACCAGCCCTGCACTCCCCCTAGAGCACGCCTAGCCACTGGAAGAGCCCCGAGGAGGTCTCCTTCCTCGACTCCGGCCGCCGCGACCCGCCACGGAATCCAGCCCGATTCGCCCCCGTTGGTGCTCCTCCGCCTCCATTCTCGTGCCAGTAGCCTCACCTTGCATCCCTCGTTCTGACCCGCGCCTCAATTTGTAGCTTGCAGCCCTCCACCGGAGTTCCCCATCCTCACCCGAGCCACCGTCCGCCGGAGAAAGTGTCGCCGTCGACATAGTGCTCCCCGTTGAACGAGTCCACCACCCACCGACGCGGAAGAGGACGCTGAAGCTCTTGGTACCCTCCGTTTCTCCTAACTCGCCGTGGTTCGACGCCGGCGTCCACCGCAGTCTTCGGGCGCCGGCGAGCTTTTCAAACCTGACATGTGGACCCCGCATGTCAGCCTCTGTTCTTTTATTCGCGAACTGTTTTCTCTTGGTGCCTTCGGGCAAAATACGTTTCCTCCCTTACGCTTGCGCATTCCCAGCCGAAGCGTTTTCTGTTTTCTCAGTTAAAACCCTGGAACTTTTCTGTTTCATTACAGATAAGTCCCTGGACAGAAACCTTTATAACTTTTTAATAAAAAGGTATTTTTGAGTGATTCTTTTTCTGAAAATCTTCAAATTTTGTCTAGTTTTTTATGGTATTTATTTGAAAAATAATTGGAAAAGTTTCTGTGTATGTGTTGGTTTTCACGTTAGTGCCCGTTTCGTGATTTGCCGTAGGTTCCGGGAGGGGTGACGGAGCCGCGAACTTCGCCGAGCTAGACTCCGACTTCTCCGAACCAGGCAAGCATGTTTTGAACATTTGATATGACAAGTGTTTTGCATGTTCACGTGGGAGTTTGTGTGTGGCATATGAGTGTCGGTGAAAACCTCGTTGCTTGTGCGGCAACGACCCGGTTGTCCCAAAGTTGCGATGACCTCTGTTGAGAGGTGGCCTAATCATGTGGTGACATGAAGGGCAGCAAGGTGGTACTGTTGTAGCATGCCAGCCTTGCGCCATCCGATTTTTCTTCGACGTTAACGTGGTTGGAGCCACGTTATCGATCTTTTCCCGCATGTTCCAAAGTTGCGATGATCTCTTATGAGAGATGGCCTAATCATGTGGTGACATGAAGGGAAGCTAGGTGGTACTGTTGTAGCATGCCAGCCTTGCGTCATCCGACTTTTCCGACGTTAACATGGTTGGAGCCGTGTTACCGTCCCTTCCCCTTTCCGTGCTACCACATGTCTCATTGCCAGGATGCGGTTTAGTAAGTTGGTAACCTCTTTCCGTGTACACACCAAATAGAGAGGCCGGGATGATGGTACCTTGGCCCAGGATTAAAGCCAGTCATTCGGTCAGGGGGCATGGGTGTTTCCGGTTGGGACCGAGAGGGGGGGCACCCCCTTAGACCGCGCGTATATAAATTTGATCCCATGCTACGCGAGGTTGTAGCCTCCCCGTCTCAAGGTTTTTCTTGAACGTCGCCGAGGGTGATCCCTGGCTTCGGATGGTTGAATTGGATGTGTACTGGTTAGACGTGTTTCCTCCAAAACACCGCAGATAGAACTAGTCCCCGTGACTACTGAAATCCGTTGGCTGTGGTTAAGTACAAACTCTGCAGAGTCAATTCCTTCCAAATCATCGTATCCATGATCAGTAGTGTAAACATTATATCCATATCTATCGGTGTGAAAAACTTGTCCCCGGTGAACAAGCTCAAGTGGTAAAATTTCAGATTTATTGTTATTCCAGTGGATGGACTAACTTTATTTTGTGTCTCATGCTTGTGATAATTGATGTCTCCGAACTGTTGTAATAATGAGATGTGATATAAGCCCTTTAGGTGACGTCGCGCAGACGTCCGACTGTGGCGTGTACTCGTTTCTCACTTTCGATATAAGCCCTTTATGTGATGTCGCTCAGACGTCCGACTGCGGCATGCACTGTCTTTACTTTCTGTTATAAGCCCTTTATGTGGTGTCGCCCCGACGCCCGACTGTGGCATTATTATTCTGCATTTACCTCTCGAGGAGTCTTTCAGACACTCGTTTGGCACCCGCACTATTATTCCGCATTTTCCGCTCGAGGAGTCTTTCAGACACTCGTTTGGCACCCGCATTATTATTTCGCATTTTCCGCTCGAGGAGTCTTTCAGACACTCGTTTGGCACCAGGATTACTATTCTGCAGTTTCCGCTCGAGGCGTCATTCAGACCCTCGCTTGGCACCCAGTATTTATTTATGTCTAATCGCACTGGTTAACTTATTCAGGTGCTTCATGTTTACATTTGTTATACCTTATGTCCGAACTGTCTTGCGAGTACTTTCATAGTACTCACCTGGCTTGTTGTTTTGGCCAGATGTTGACGAAGGTGATCTCTTGGATGAAGAGTTTGATAGCGCGTCCGATGCCTAGAGGAGTCCCAGTCAGTCCTGCGCGATCCCGGATATTGGTCACTTATGTTGTTTACGCTTCCGCCACTCGCAATAAGTCTCCTCGAGCCTCACTTCGACGCTCGATGAGTTGTAGTCTTCTGGAATCATATCACTCGCTTCGCGATGATATTTCCACCACCGTTATTATCGTGAGTTAGAAGTTTGCCACCCTATCCGCCGTATTGTTTTATCGGCGTGCCTGTAATAAATTATTGGGCAGTCTCTGCTCAACCTTGTGTTATATTTAGTACTCCTGGTATTTTTCTTCTGTGACCAAGATTATTGTCTACCAGTGAGAAGGAATTCTTCTTCGCTGGTCCGTAAAAGGGATTGGTCTCAATAATTATTTTATTGAAAAACCGGTCGTGACAAGCTTGGTATCAGAGCGAGGCTGACTGTAGGAAGCCACTAGGTGCGATCGCTAATTGGTTATTAGCGTCTTTTGTGCTTTTTCAGCATTTTGCAATTGTAGCTATTTTCTGTTGGTCATCATAAAATTTATGAGATGACTACTCAGAATTTTTGCCTACTTTTGTAGATGGCTGGCAGCAGCTGTGAGAATCGAGTGTTCACCAACGTGCCCGAGGGGTTTGTCAAGCTCCTCGTCTCCATCACCAAGCTCGCGATCGGGCCAGCAGCTCGCCCGGAGTTCACACTCTATCAGCACAAGCTCAGTGACGACGTGTCTATGCACCAGGCTGTGGTGCAGTTCAAGGGAGGACGTTCAGCTGCACGCCACTTCCGTTTTGTGGGAAGGGCCATGCCTACGGAGAGGCATGCCATGTAGATGGCTGCCCGTGAGGCGATAGCTCGCCTTCGGGACATCCTTCCTACGATGAAGACTCGTCGCTACCGCTACCTCCCATGCCATGTGCCCTACACCAGCCACTATGCGTTCGCCTGCCATCGGGGAGAACGAGATGAAGCCATCGAAATGGTTGTGGAGTATCTCAAGGCGCTGGAGGAGTCTTTCGACAACCTCGTAGATGATCTTGTGGCTGCCCGCATGGACTTAGTCCGGGGCGGTCCTGCCAGCAGGAAGGAGCTTCTCCACACAGCGCCGCCTCTGACATTCGTCTCGTCTTCAGCCTCGTATGCACCGGCCGTTTTGGCCACTGCTCGCCGTCTGCCTACCACTGAGGAGTTCGACCGAATCATCGCTCCTACTCCAGTCAGAGCCGCACCGCCTGCCGCACGCGCTCTACCACCAGTCGCCCCCGCACCATCACCGCCGCACAGCGTCGCACGCCAGGAGCCAGCTAGAGAGGAGGAGGTTGATTCTCCTGGACCGCTGAGCCTTGCCATCGGCAAGGGGAAGGAGATCTTCACCATCTCCGACTGAGAGCACCGAGTAGCCGCGTGTTATGCCTGCTTGTATGATGTGTTGTTTTTATCTGTTCGCTAGTTTGTGTTGGTGTGTTTGCCGCCTTCTGGAGTAGTACGCTAGTTTTAAATAACATGTCAGGGTTGTGTACGCACAACCTGAGTGCTCTATCTTGTGTTTGCTTTCGCATGTAAGATTTGTGTTAAGCACTTCTTCTCCGTAAAAAATCATTTGTGTTTCTTTGAAAACCTAGAAGCCTTTTTGATTATTACCTTTGCAAGAGTTTTCCTGCGCTACCCAGTTTTTCTCATGGGTTTTGCAAATGATACCCCAGACTGGAAAAATGTCACGCCCATGGACTCGCTCTATGCCCAATCAGCCAGAAGAGGTTTACGGAACACAGACCAGCAACAATTTCACTCAGGGTCAGTCCAGCCAACAGGACAGCGAAGCGGCACTATCTAAAGTAGGCCGTCTCTTCGAGCAAAGCCAGCAACAGCACCAGGAGATGATGAACCATGTCATCAATATGGGAAACCACCGTGAACCCTATTAACCACATTCCAAGTTATCTGAGTTACAGAAGACTCGCCCCTCAACTTTTGCTCACACCGACAGGCCACTGGAAGCCGATGATTGGCTTCGCGAGATTGAAAGGAAACTGATTATCGCTCAGTGCTCAGATCATGAGAAGGTGCTTTATGCACCACACTACCTTACTGGAGCAGCCGCAGCATGGTGGGAAAACTTCCTACACATGCACCCCAGGGAACACAACATCACCTGGGAAGAATTCAAGGAAGGCTTCCGTGGGGCACACATTCCCAGGAGCATCCTAAAGATCAAGAAGAGAGAGTTTGATGACCTGAAGCAAAGAGGCATGTCCGTCACAGAATACAACGGCCAGTTTACCCAACTGTCTCGTTATGCCTACGACGAGCACATGACAGAAAACAAGAAGATGGAAAAATTCCTGGACGGCCTGGCACCAGCATTAAGATGCCAACTGATTGTACACACCTTTCCGGATTTTAAGACGCTGGTGGACAAGGCCATCACCCTGGAGAATGAGCGTCGTAGTCTGGAAGACATCCGCAAGCGGAAGAGGGACAAGACGACTCTTGCCCGCAGCAACCGAGGCAAGACTGAGGTCCCAAGGACAGACACGAGGAGATCCACGACTACTGAGCCAAGACCCGTCGGACAATTTCATGCCAGAGACAAGGAGTTCACATACCGTCCAGGGGTCACCTGCTATGCTTGTGGTCAACAAGGGCATTAGGCTAAACAGTGCCCGAAGCCAAGAGACACGGCACCCAAGCCGAACAATGGTGGGAACAATCCAGCCCCCAAGCGCAACAACTTCAACCCCAGCAGCAACCACAGGAAGGGTCACCTGAACCATGTGACCAGGGAAGAAGCGCAGAATGCCCCAGACATCGTGCTCGGTACGTTCCCTGTCAACACAGTACCTGCCACGGTTTTGTTTGATTCTGGAGCTTCCCATTCGTTTGTTTCGAAGAGTTTTGTTTCACAACACGGTTTTCCGATACTTCCCTTGGAAAAATCTATGATCATCAAGTCCCCCGGAAATAAGCAAATTGCTCAGGGTTACTGCCAAGGAGTGGTCATTGAGTTCGAAGGACTACCATTCCACGCGAATCTCATCGTGTTGGAAAGTAAAGGACTGGATGTCATTTTAGGAATGGACTGGTTAACCACCAACAAAGGATCCATCGACTGTTTCAATAGGACAGTGATTCTCACTCACCATCACGGCAAGACTATAAGAGTTTCCGCTCAAGAAAGGCCACGATCACAGAAACCAAAACTGAACAAGATGGACATCACAGAATTAAGAAAAGTGCCAGTGGTATGCGAGTTCCCTGATGTGTTCCCGGAAGAACTACCAGGCATGCCACCAGACCGAGAGATCGAATTCAGCATCGAACTAGCACCTGGCACCGCTCCCATTAATAAGAAGCCGTATAGAATGGCACCCTCAGAATTGGTGGAGTTAAAGAAGCAGATAAAAGAATTATTGGACAAAGGATTTATTCGAGCCAGCTCCTCACCATGGGGTTCGCCTGTGTTGTTCGCCAAAAAGAAGGATGGGACACTAAGGCTGTGCATAAACTATCGAGCCCTCAATATGGTCACCATCAAAAACAAATATCCGATGCCACGAATAAATGATTTGTTTGACCAGCTCGCACAGGCCAAGGTATTCTCGAAAATTGATTTGAGATCGGGATATCACCAATTGAAGGTACGGACGGAAGATATTCCCAAGACAGCTTTCACTTCCAGATATGGGTTATATGAGTTTACAGTGATGCCTTTTGGACTAACAAACGCCCCCGCATATTTCGTCCACCTCATGAACAAAGTGTTCATGAAATTCATGGACAAATTTGTGGTGGTATTCATTGACGACATTCTAGTTTACTCAAGGACACCAGAAGAACATGCTGAGCACCTCAGAATTGTTTTGGGAGAATTGAGGAAACATCAGTTGTACGCCAAATTTAGCAAATGCGAATTTTGGCTAAGACAAGTTGGTTTCTTGGGCCATATATTGAACCAAGAAGGCGTGGCCGTAGACCCAGAAAAACTCAAGGCCATACTGGACTGGAAGCCACCCGCGAATGTTACAGATGTGCGGAGTTTCCTAGGAATGGCCGGATATTACAGGAGGTTTATTGAAGGATTCTCCACTGTGGCAAAACCTATAACACAGTTACTCAAGAAGGACAAGAAATTTGTATGGACGGAAGCATGCGAGCAGAGCTTCCAAGAACTCAAGAAAAAGCTAACAACCGCACTAGTCTTAACTGTGCCAGACATACACAAGAGCTTTGAGGTGTATTGTGACGCGTCCCGAAAAGGTCTCGGATGTGTGCTAATGCAGGATGGCAAAGTTGTCGCATATGCCTCCAGGCAACTGCGAAAACATGAGGAAAATTACCCAACACATGACCTGGAGCTAGCAGCAGTTATACATGCACTCAAGGAGTGGAGGCACTTTCTGTTGGGAAATCACTGTGAAATATATACAGACCATAAGAGCCTCAAATATATTTTCACACAGCCAGAGCTGAATTTACGCCAACGACGCTGGTTGGAACTGGTCAAGGACTATGACGTCGGTATTCACTACCACCCAGGGAAAGCAAATGTAGTGGCCGATGCCCTTAGTCGAAACCCCAGCCCGGACAGTGACGGTCAGCAAAGTTTGAGGCCTGAGTTTCAGCGAGAGTTCACTCGGCTCAACATGATGTTAGTCTCTGAGGGCACCATATCGAACCTGGAGATACAACCCACCCTAGTGGAACAAATCAAGAAGGCTCAACAGGGACATCCCAGTATCGAAGGCATAAAGAAGAAAATGAACCTTAGCAAGACTTCAGAATTCGTCACGGACAGTGAAGGGACATTATGGTACCGAGACAGACTTTGCGTACCTAACATTGAGGGACTCAAGCAACAGATCTTGATGGAGAGCCACACCGCTCCATACTCGATCCATCCCGGAGGAACCAAAATGTACAAGGACATTCAGGAAAGATTTTGGTGGCACGGTATGAAAAGAGATACAGCCACATTCATTGCTTGTTGCGATTCATGTCAGCGCATCAAGGCCGAGCACCAAAAGCCAGCAGGGCTACTCCAGCCTAACAGGATACCGGAGTGGAAATGGGATGAAATCGGAATGGACTTCATCGTCGGATTACCCCGATCACAGCGTGGAAATGACGCCATCTGGGTCATCACAGACCGACTAACCAAGGTTGCTCACTTCATTCCCGTGAAGACTACCTACTCCACACAAAGACTGGCAAAACTCTATCTCTCCCGTATAGTTTGCTTGCACGGAGTCCCAAAGACTATAATATCAGACCGAGGCACCCAATTCGTCTCCAAATTTTGGGATCACCTACAACAAGCTCTGGGCACGCAACTAGCTTTCAGTACAGCATACCACCCTCAGACTGATGGACAGACGGAACATGTGAACCAGATCCTAGAGGATATTCTAAGAGCCTGCGTACTCACCTATGGATCCAGTTGGGAAGAGAGTTTGCCGTATGCCGAATTTGCTTACAACAACAGTTACCAAGCCAGCTTGAAAATGGCACCCTTTGAAGCGTTGTACGGGCGAAGGTGTCGTACCCCATTGAATTGGTCAGAAACCGGTGACAGCCGTATCTTCGGCCCAGACATGCTCAAAGAGGCCGAGGAGAAAGTTAAGCAAATCAGGGACAGACTCAAGACAGCACAGAGCCGCCAAAAGAGCTACTATGATCAGAAGCACCGTGAGGTCAGCTTTGAACCCGGTGATTCCGTATACCTCCGAGTATCTCCTATGAGGGGTCTGCAACGGTTCAAAATTAAGGGGAAGCTAGCCCCAAGGTTTATTGGACCATTTTGTGTAAAGGCACGAAGAGGCACGGTGTCCTACCAACTAGACCTCCCCAAGGAGCTGTCAGACGTCCATGACGTGTTCCACGTCTCACAGTTAAGGAAATGTATGAGCAATCCAGAAAAACATGTACCTCATGAGGACATTGATATGCAACCAGATCTCACCTATAGAGAAAGGCCAGTAACGGTTTTAGAAGAGTCTGAACGGAGGACCCATCAGAAAACGACAAGATTTTTCAGGGTTCAGTGGAGCAACCACACTGAGGATGAAGCCACATGGGAGAGGGAAGATTTCCTACGAGCAGAGTATCCATATCTATTTGAGGATCAGCCGAAATCTCGAGGATGAGATTTTTCCTAAGGGGGTAGGTGTTGTGACACCCAAGTTTTTATTTGGATTGTTCAAAAAAAGATTTCTATTTGACTTGAGGGGAGCAATTTAAATTTTTCTTTAAGAGAACTCTCCCTCTCATATATTTTTCCTTATGGCAAAAGTTTTGTTTTGATTCACCCAAGATCTGCCTTTGGTCTTGGAAGTTCTTACTTTTCATTTGGACTCAAAACAAAATGTTTTTCATTTGGGAAAATAACTTCTGAAAACCTTTTTGAATTTGCACTATGGCTTTTGGAAAGTCCTTTACCACTTTCAACTTTCCCTTCTTACCATGACATTTGTGCAAATCCTCTCCCCAAATCCTTCTGTCACCTTTGGATCATGTTTTACACCTAATCCAGCAAGTTGAACCTCCCCATGTGATTATTCCCATTCAAATTTCATTCAAACAAATTTCTGCCTTCCATTCTACCACTTGGAGATTTACAAAGGAACTCCATTTTCTGTTTGGACTTTTACCACCAAACTTCTTTCCCCTCCTAGTCCTTTGAACCCTCAACCTGGAACCATGAAGATCCACTAGTCTTCAGTTCAAAAATTTCAAACTACACCTGCTGCAAGTTTGGACCAGATTTGGCAAATTTGGTGAAATTCATTCAAAACCTTCTCCAAAAATTCCAAGTAAATTCAGGCAGCCCCTGGGTGCTTTGAGTGATCATCTCACCAAGTTACAGCTCCAAAAAAAATTATCTCATAGCCAAAACCTTCTGTCGAACACCTGCAGTGCACTGTCTTTGTCAAAGTTCAGAAAGTTCAGAGATTCAGTTCAGTGCTCACTGTCATTTTCTTCAGAGATGGACATCGATCTCGCCAGTGCCACCGCGTCGCCTTGCTCCTCGTCCTCGCCCCCTTGTTCCTGCACCACACGAGTGCCTGGCACCTTGCGGGCGTCGGCGACGAGCAGCAGAAGGTGCGCCACCCCGTGACCAACGCCGGCGGCGGCTTTGCGAGCGCCAGCGAGAGACACGGCGCCGATGACGCCACCCAGCGCCGCCCAAACCACCGGAGCTCGCCGCGTGGCCTTCCACTCCCCCGAACGCGCTGCCGCTCTCATCGTGAACCGCAGGGCGCGGAGCGCGCTCTCTGCCGCCGTTGAGCCCGTGCGGTCACCTCACCGTGGACCGACGCCATTACGCCAAGACCGACCCCGTTTAGCTGCAAATCGAGTCCAGTAACATCCACTGATGCTACCCTGCCGCTCAAACCCCCTGCCAACCCACTGCTCCGCCGTAATCGCTCGCCGGATATTCACCGTTCACGACCATCCCGTCGATCTGCCTATAAATAGGGGCCCCGAGCTTCAACTCGAGCACCCACCAGCCCTGCACTCCCCCTAGAGCACGCCTAGCCACTGGAAGAGCCTCGAGGAGGTCTCCTTCCTCGACTCCGGCCGCCGCGACCCGCCACGGGATCCAGCCCGATTCGCCCCCGTGTGTGCTCCTCCGCCTCCATTCTCGTGCCAGTAGCCTCACCTTGCATCCCTCGTTCTGACCCGCGCCTCAATTTGTAGCTTGCAGCCCTCCACCGGAGTTCCCCATCCTCACCCGAGCCACCGTCCGCCGGAGAAAGTGTCGCCGTCGACATAGTGCTCCCCGTTGGACGAGTCCACCACCCACCGACGCGGAAGAGGACGCTGAAGCTCTTGGTACCCTCCGTTTCTCCTAACTTGCCGTGGTTCGACGCCGGCGTCCACCGCAGTCTTCGGGCGCCGGCGAGCTTTTCAAACCTGACATGTGGACCCCGCATGTCAGCCTCTGTTCTTTTATTCGCGAACCGTTTTCTGTTGGCGCCTTCGGGCAAAATACGTTTCCTCCCTTGCGCTTGCGCATTCCCAGCCGAAGCGTTTTCTGTTTTCTCAGTTAAAACCCTGGAACTTTTCTGTTTCATTACAGATAAGTCCCTGGACAGAAACCTTTATAACTTTTTAATAAAAAGGTATTTTTGAGTGATTCTTTTTCTGACAATCTTCAAATTTCGTCTAGTTTTTTATGGGATTTATTTGAAAAATAATTGGAAAAGTTTCTGTGTATGTGTTGGTTTTCACGTTAGTGCCCATTTCGTGATTTGCCGTAGGTTCCGGGAGGGGTGACGGAGCCGCGAACTTCGCCGAGCTAGACTCCGACTTCTCCGAACCAGGCAAGCATGTTTTGAACATTTGATATGACAGGTGTTTTGCATGTTCACGTGGGAGTTTGTGTGTGGCATATGAGTGTCGGTGAAAACCTCGTTGCTTGTGCGGCAACGACCCGGTTGTCCCAAAGTTGCGATGACCTCTGTTGAGAGGTGGCCTAATCATGTGGTGACATGAAGGGCAGCAAGGTGGTACTGTTGTAGCATGCCAGCCTTGCGCCATCCGATTTTTCTTCGACGTTAACGTGGTTGGAGCCACGTTATCGATCTTTTCCCGCATGTTCCAAAGTTGCGATGATCTCTGATGAGAGATGGCCTAATCATGTGGTGACATGAAGGGCAGCAAGGTGGTACTGTTGTAGCATGCCAGCCTTGCGTCATCCGACTTTTCCGACGTTAACATGGTTGGAGCCGTGTTACTGTCCCTTCCCCTTTCCGTGCTACCACATGTCTCATTGCCAGGATGCGGTTTAGTAAGTTGGTAACCTCTTTCCGTGTACACACCAAATAGAGAGGCCGGGATGATGGTACCTTGGCCCAGGATTAAAGCCAGTCATTCGGTCAGGGGGCATGGGTGCTTCCGGTTGGGACCGAGGGGGGGGCACCCCCTTAGAGCGCGCGTATGTAAATTTGATCCCATGCTCCGCGAGGTTGTAGCCTCCCCGTCTCAAGGTTTTTCTTGAACGTCGCCGAGGGTGATCCCTGGCTTCGGATGGTTGAATTGGGTGTGTACTGGTTAGACGTGTTTCCTCCAAAACACCGCAGACGGAACTAGTCCCCGTGACTACTGAAATCCGTTGGCTGTGGTTAAGTACAAACTCTGCAGAGTCAATTCCTTCCAAATCATCGTATCCATGATCAGTAGTGTAAACGTTATATCCATATCTATCCGTGTGAAAAACTTGTCCCCGGTGAACAAGCTCAAGTGGTAAAATTTCAGATTTATTGTTATTCCAGTGGATGGACTAACTTTATTTTGTGTCTCATGCTTGTGATAATTTATGTCTCCGAACTGTTGTAATAATGAGATGTGATATAAGCTCTTTAGGTGACGTCGCGCAGACGTCCGACTGTGGCGTGTACTCGTTTCTCACTTTCGATATAAGCCCTTTATGTGATGTCGCTCAGACGTTCGACTGCGGCATGCACTGTCTTTAATTTCTGTTATAAGCCCTTTATGTGGTGTCGCCCCGACGCCCGACTGTGGCATTATTATTCTGCATTTACCTCTCGTGGAGTCTTTCAGACACTCGTTTGGCACCCGCATTATTATTCCGCATTTTTCGCTCGAGGAGTCTTTCAGACACTCGTTTGGCACCCGCATTATTATTTCGCATTTTCCGCTCGAGGAGTCTTTCAGACACTCGTTTGGCACCAGTATTACTATTATGCAGTTTCCGCTCGAGGCGTCATTCAGACCCTCGCTTGGCACCCAGTATTTATTTATGTCTAATCGCACTGGTTAACTTATTCAGGTGCTTCATGTTTACATTTGTTATACCTTATGTCCAAACTGTCTTGCGAGTACTTTCATAGTACTCACCTGGCTTGTTGTTTTGGCCAGATGTTGACGAAGGTGATCTCTTGGATGAAGAGTTTGATAGCGCGTCCGATGCCTAGAGGAGTCCCAGTCAGTCCTGCGCGATCCCGGATATTGGTCACTTATGTTGTTTACGCTTCCGCCACCCGCAATAAGTCTCCTCGAGCCTCACTCCGACGCTCGATGAGTTGTAGTCTTCTGGAATCATATCACTCGCTTCGCGATGATATTTCCACCACCGTTATTATCGTGAGTTAGAAGTTTGCCACCCTATCCGCCGTATTGTTTTATCGGCGTGCCTGTAATAAATTATTGGGCAGTCTCTGCTCAACCTTGTGTTATATTTAGTACTCCTGGTATTTTTCTTCTGTGACCAAGATTATTGTCTACCAGTGAGAAGGAATTCTTCTTCGCTGGTCCGTAAAAGGGATTGGTCTCTCAATAATTATTTTATTGAAAAACCGGTCGTGACAAACTTGGTATCAGAGCGAGGCTGACTGTAGGAAGCCACTAGGTGCGATCGCTAATCGGTTATTAGCGTCTTTTATGCTTTTTCAGCATTTTGCAATTGTAGCTATTTTCTGTTGGTCATCATAAAATTTATGACATGACTACTCAGAATTTTTGCCTACTTTTGTAGATGGCTGGCAGCAGCTGTGAGAATCGAGTGTTCACCAACGTGCCCGAGGGGTTTGTCAAGCTCCTCGTCTCCATCACCAAGCTCGCGATCGGGCCAGCAGCTCGCCCGGAGTTCACACTCTATCAGCACAAGCTCAGTGACGACGTGTCTATGCACCAGGCTGTGGTGCAGTTCAAGGGAGGACGTTCAGCTGCACACCACTTCCGTTTTGTGGGAAGGGCCATGCCTACGGAGAGGCATGCCATGCAGATGGCTGCCCGTGAGGCGATAGCTCGCCTTCGGGACATCCTTCCTACGATGAAGACTCGTCGCTACCGCTACCTCCCATGCCATGTGCCCTACACCAGCCACTATGCGTTCGTCTGCCATCGGGGAGAACGAGATGAAGCCATCGAAATGGTTGTGGAGTATCTCAAGGCGCTGGAGGAGTCTTTCGACAACCTCGTAGATGATCTTGTGGCTGCCCGCATGGACTTAGTCCGGGGCGGTCCTGCCAGCAGGAAGGAGCTTCTCCACACAGCGCCGCCTCTGACATTCGTCTCGTCTTCAGCCTCGTATGCACCGGCCGTTTTGGCCACTGCTCGCCGTCTGCCTACCACTGAGGAGTTCGACCGAATCATCGCTCCTACTCCAGTCAGAGCCGCACCGCCTGCCGCACGCGCTCTACAACCAGTCGCCCCCGCACCATCACCGCCCTGCAGCGTCGCACGCCAGGAGCCAGCTATAGAGGAGGAGGTTGATTCTCCTGGACCGCTGAGCCTTGCCATCGGCAAGGGGAAGGAGATCTTCACCATCTCCGACTGAGAGCACCGAGTAGCCGCGTGTTATGCCTGCTTGTATGATGTGTTGTTTTTATCTGTACGCTAGTTTGTGTTGGTGTGTTTGCCGCCTTCCGGAGTAGTACGCTAGTTTTAAATAACATGTCAGGATTGTGTATGCACAACCTGAGTGCTGTATCTTGTGTTTGCTTTCGCATGTACGATTTGTGTTAAGCACTTCTTCTCCGTGAAAAATCATTTGTGTTTCTTTGAAAACCTAGAAGCCTTTTTGATTATTACCTTTGCAAGAGTTTTCCTGCGCTACCCAGTTTTTCTCATGGGTTTTGCAAATGATACCCCAGACTGGAAAAATGTCACGCCCATGGACTCGCTCTATGCCCAATCAGCCAGAAGAGGTTTACGGAACACAGACCAGCAAGAATTTCACTCAGGGTCAGTCCAGCCAACAGGACAGCGAAGCGGCACTATCTAAAGTTTGCCGTCTCTTCGAGCAAAGCCAGCAACAGCACCAGGAGATGATGAACCATGTCATCAATATGGGAAACCACCGTGAACCCTATCAACCACATTCCAAGTTATCTGAGTTACAGAAGACTCGCCCCTCAACTTTTGCTCACACCGACAGGCCACTGGAAGCCGATGATTGGCTTCGCGAGATTGAAAGGAAACTGATTATCGCTCAGTGCTCAGATCATGAGAAGGTGCTTTATGTGCTGCGGTGGACGAGTGCACCGATGTAGAAGGGGAGGAGCACGAAGGCTGCGGTGCCGTGGAGAAGTCTATTTTGCGGTGGGGATAGAAAATGGGGAGTATTCAGGTGTACTACTCTGGGTGCCAGGGTGGGGTTGGCTGGGTAGGGTGAACCTGAAGTTACGAAAACAGCCCCCTACCAACCGTCATCCGTAGGCCTGTTCCGAAGGCTATGATGGTAACTTCCCACTACTCGAATCAAGGTCGCGGGAGATTTTCCCGCCGACCTCAAAATTTTGTGACACTGAACTCCCCGTGGGGCGTGTTTTGTAATTCGGCTAAGCAACTAGCGAGTAGTACTAGTAAACTCTGCATATTAGGTTTGACTGAAGTCAATCTTCCTAAAGTTTGACCAAGTTTATAGAAAAATATAAACATTTACCATAACAGATATGTATGATGTGAAAGTACATTCGATAATGAATCTAATGGTATTTATTTGTTATTGTATATGTTAATATTTTTTGTTACAAACTTTCTGAGAGTTTACAAAACTTGACTTTGACCAATGCTAATACGCAAACATAAATAAAAACAGAGGGTGTACACATTTGTTTTCTTAGTATGTAGTGAATTAATCATTTGTTGAAATTGGGAAATAAATATATTAGGCTACTGACTTCGAATGTAATGGTCTATACAATTCAATAGTTACAAGCATTCTCGAATTCCAAGATGTATACGAGGTCTATAGTACTTCACAACATGCTCAAACTCGCATAATCCCAGTCAAATGACAATCAAAATGCATTTCATAGTTATTACTTTGTAGGATGCAACAAAACCAACAATAACTCTACATCAGCCATTATAAAAGCAAAATTTTGAACATATCCCAATGTGTGAATGAAACGTGCAGAGAGAGCTTGCGAAGATGGAGTGGATAGGGCGGGAAAGATTGTATGTATGTGTACGAGAGAGTAGGAGACAAACCTAATGAAACAGAGAGAGGGAGATAGAGAGAGAAAGAGCGAGGAAGAAGTTAGGTCTGTGAGAAAGATGGAGACATGCAATATACGTGAGATGCGTGTGCATCCGGATTCTGTACACGTGGAAGGAGAACAGACAACAGGTTTGATGAGAGAGCTGGAAAAACATGGACGAGAGGGGAAGGATCTCGTGGGTTGAGGGATTTATAAATTTGTGCGGGGGAGAGAGGGATTGGTAATTTTGTGCGAGAGAGAGAGAGAGAGGGTGGGGGGAGGAGTCAGTCAGCCATCGTCACATCATCCTGCTTCCAAATGGCCCTGCATTCTCTAGCGCAGTGTGATCGCCGTCTTCGATCTCCTCGATGCCCTCTTTGAAGATTGAGGTGTTGTGCATGCTGGGGTGCAGAGAAGCACAAGAGAGAGTGGTCGCCATATAACCTTGGATGGGGATGAATTGTGTGCTCAGTATTAAAAAAACTAGGGCGCACCTAAAACGTCCAAATCCAAATAAACACGAACTGGAGCTAAATTCAAATATATGGAAATATTGTAGCGTCAAGAACTTTTCCCGGAAAAAAACGTTGAGTAATATTCGGGGATTGTTTTCACACACACAAAAAGGTTCGGTGGATGTCCTTCGAGCGCGACACGGTGACGCACCGTTCGATCGACCGCACGGCCGCGGTTCACGCGCTTGCACAGGATTCCGTATCGTGGCTGTGGTAACTAATAAAAGCTCTGCCTAAGTCTAATGTTTACGTGTACTAGTACAGTTTTCTTTTAAGTTTGAACAACCCTATATAAAACTAAACTAAGCTCCCATACGCGCACTCATCAATATGCCGCCGCCGCCGTTGCGCATGCTGTCGCCCGCCTGCTCCGGCGAACAATTTCTCGCCCATCACCGCGGTGTCGCTGCCAAGCCGAAGGCTCGCCCGCTCACATCGTCTGCAGTCCCTCCTCGCGATGCCGCTGCGCTGCCAAGCACGCGAGCAGCTGGTGGAGCCACGTCTATGCACGCAGCATACGAAGAGGAGGACGAGCGCGTGCTCCAGCACGCTGGCAAGGAGGAACTAGCGTGTCATTGTCGTCTCCGCCCGCGCGGAGGAGGCGCGCATGGTGGCTGTCGCGGCGGAAGCCGGTCGCGCGCACGTCGAGCCCGCAAACCGGGTGCGGACGCGGAATCTACCTTCGAGACCTTGAATGCCACGTGGATCCTGCAATCTGAAGGAGCAATTTGGGTCAGTCGACTCTTGTGAGCCGTTTGATGCAACATGGATGGCTAGAAGGGCTTCTTCAACCTCCGAAATAGATGCACGGTTCATCTTCTCAGCCCGCCACACGCCTAACCGCATGCCGCTGCCGCCGCGCCCTCCCCTGAACCGCCTGCCACCGCCATGCTCCCCCCACCCCCGCCATCCGTTTAACCCCGGGCACGATCCATTTTTTCCGGCGAACTGCATTCCACACCCAACACTCATAAGATAGATCATGGGCACCCTACCGTCTTCTTCCTTCACTCCATCGAACTTCTTTCACAAATCGACTGACCTGAATTATACTACTAGTACGAACGTATTAAGTACAGTAGGAACACGAAGATACGAGCAGTAGTACCAACTGCAAGAAGAACAATAGTAAGACATAGTACTAGTACTACTGTATGTACTAAAGAGTTCAAATAACGAGAAAGAACATAAACATAGTTCTGCTTGGGCCTCAGCACAACACACCCTTGAAAATAAACTAAGCAACTAGTCCGCTTGACACTGCAGTAGAACCAGGATGAGCGACGGCACTGCCACCTACTGGGAGCCCGAGTCCACGTCCTCGACTTCATCCTCGTCCCTCTTCCTCTTCCTCTTCGCCGACGCTGCTTTGCTTGAACCGGACACTGGGCTCTGCTTCTTCATCCAACCCTTGTACATATTTAAACAAAGGTAGGCATCCATTGTTGCGTACAGGATGTGATCTTCATCTAATGTCTTCGATTGCCATGCATGATGAAACTCGTGGTGAGGATTCTTCAGTTTAGCGTACGAAGGATCAATCATGGCTGCTGCCAGGGTCAGCATTGAAGGCCGAGAGGAGGACACCAGGTTTGCCTTCTCGAGATCGAAGGGCTGGCCTACAACGAGGCCTATCTGACCCAGGAAATCCCTGTCATTCCTAAAGTCTACAGTAACGAATTTCACTCTTTCGTCCTTGAGGAAGTTCCTAAAATCCTGGCACTCAACGTCGGCATGGCATATGTGGTAGACCAAGCACACGTTATGTACGCAAACCTGGATCACGGCGGGCTTCTTCTTCTCTGCCTCCTTTAGTTTCTTCTCTCTTTGCAGGAGTGTGGTGTACTCAACATCTAGCCCAGCGACACACTCATCCGTTGAACTGTTGAACATGCGTAGAAAGCGATCAAGGCATGCTTTCACCGTCGCGGATCCACATGTGTAGATGACGAAGAACTCATCGCCGGTGATGGCTCTAACCTGGTACTCAGCGGCGACTATGGAGATTTGGGAGGCCATGGATTTTGGAGGAGGGTTAGGAGAAGTGGAACTGGTGTAATGTGAAAGGACAGGACGACTGGGAGCGAACTGTTGTAAGGTACTGTACCAGTAGAAGACGGGGACGAGTAGGGCGTGCGAACGGCGTGGGGTTGCTGGCTTGCCCGGTTGATAAACGGCTGCAAGCCCCCGAAGAGTTCTCGAGAACTATGTGGGACCCACTAGATGTCATGTCTACTAGACCCATATCGTAGGCCTGACGGTATAGCTTCTGCCTGTTCGCACGCCATGCCGGCGCGTGGGTAACTTCACTTAATTCCGTCAATCATCGCGCCTCCCACGACCTTTGCCTCCCTCGCGCGGTCACGCCCTTTGAGACTTCGACCGGCTATAAATGAGCAATTTTTTTTGCCTACTCCGCATGCATGATACTCCCTCTGGTCCTTTTTACTTTCGTCAACCGTTGGCAAAGTGTTTGACCAAATTTATACTAAAAATATCAATATCTACAATACCGATTATAATGAGTATAAGAACTACTACTAGATGAGTTAGATGAGTTAAAGATTCTAATCCTAAACTAACCCTGAAGTAACTCTAGCGAAAGAGGTGTTTGGATGACAGGGTTAGATGGAGCGCGGATACGGCGAGGTGCCTTCATGGGCGGTGCGAGAGGGAGGGAGGGAGGGAGAGGATGAGAAGCTTCGAGGAAGTGGGGAGGGATCTCCTGCGGGGAGAGCGAGAGAAAAATGTGTTTTTTAGTGTCCCGAGAAAAACTAACCCAAATAAGCACCTCTTGGGTGGGTTAGATTTTTTTGGGTTAGTTGAGTTCAAACTAACCCAAACTAACTCTAACACATGGATCCAAACAGGGTCAAGGTTAGCTATTAGAGTACTACTACCTCCCATCTAGTTTAAAGGGCTCGATTAAAAAAATTCTCCTACTCTTAGCAAGATAGAGGCAGTGGGATAGTTTTTGTAGTCTGCAAAATTACTCAACTAATGCTGTCGTTCTTCACAAAAAAATGTGTTTACCAATGCATGCATGAACACTAGTTACTCTAACCCCCCTCTCTTCTTTGCAACATCAGCATGTTTGCTATTCCCGTGTGCATGATACCAGCTAAGATACCACCATTATGGCCAGCCTTAACCATCGCATGCAATAATTTAGTGCACCTTGAAATATTAACATGTGTGGGGCGTGTATGTTTTTAATGACTTGAGACTATACCTAGCCCGGCATGTAAGATGAGACTTATTATGCACCGTTCCCCATACCTGCAGGAAGCCCGTTCATCTCCAAATATTTTCCTCTCCATGTGTGGAAACAATATGCCTGCCAGACTCTCCTTCTCCCTCCGGTGGTCCCACCACTCCACCCCGTGTGGAAAAAATCTGCATGCATGACTCTCCTCCCCCGCGCTCTTCCAATCTGTTGTGACCAGCAATATTTCCACCCCTTCCCTCCCTCGTAATTTACTCCAACAAATATGCCCACGTAGCTGTTACTACGTTAATCACGCAACATATCTTCCGGGACGCTGCGTCAGTTACTTAACTGCAGGTGCATTGGGTCACTAACATATGGACCCAACAGGGGTCTGGCCCACATGTCAGTGATGCAACTGGACCTGCAGTTAAGTCAGTGCAGCTCAGTCCATATCTTACGTAGGTGTGCCATTGCTCGATATAAATACTATGCCTCCCACGACATTCGAAAGAACGCTCACGTTCATCGCTATCTCCTCCCCTCCCTCTCATGTCGACCACCATGACATCGCCCCTCCCAAGCCCTAGGCGCCCCTCGCTGCACCGCGCAGACGGTAACGCGTCGCCGTTCCGTTCCTTGCTGCCACTAGTCGAGGAGGACGCGTCGGTGTTCCGCTCCTCGCCGCGACGCGTCGAGGTGGACGCGTCGCCGTTCCATTCCTCGCCGCCACTAGTCGAGGAGGACGCGTCGGCATTCCGCTCCTTGCCGCGACGCGTCGAGGTGGACGCGTCGGCGTTCCCACTCTCGCCAGCACGCGTGTCGGAGGACGCGTCGTGTCCCCGCTACGAGGAGAACACCGCGCCGCCCACCGAGCCCCCCAGCCTTGATGAGCTTTGGAAAGAAATGGATGTCGCCTTGTGGGAAGCTTTGCCTCTAGCAGAGCACTCCAAAATAGAGGCAGAGAAGAAGGCCGAGGAAGAGAAGCGCACCGCGGGACAAGCTTCCTGGCATGCCTATGTCGCGTCCGAGAGAGTCAGGCAATTGGCTCTTTGGCAGAAGGCTCGTGCAAGGGCCGTGAGGGTGGCAGAGGACGCCCGTGCCAAAGCCCTGAGTGCAGTCGGGCCCAAGCGCCTCATCTACGCATGGCGGTACATGGACCGGGTGCACGCTTCCAGCGAGGAGGAGTACCTGTTAGCACCGGATCACCACACCGGTGAGATCGCGCTCGCCCGCCGGCAAGCCGCCAATCAGCACCTAGCGAGTTGCGAGGCTGAGGAAGAGGCGTTGTGTCAGCGCACTGGGAAACGGCCGTGCACCAGGGCACTCATGGCATGCCCCAAGCGCTCCTACGAGTGTCGTGGCTTTTAGTAGGAGTATAATTTTTGTTTTGTAAGGCGATCTCATTAGTTTTGGGACGCAAATGATAAATCCCGAACGTTCAGGTATTATTAGCGTCCTTAATTAAGTATGTAAAAGGGAAAGTTTGGAAACCTTGTGTATTCGTACGCATTTTGTAAGTACGTGCATATAGCACAAACTTTACTATATACTCAGTACACGTCTCTCTCTATATATGCTTGCACACTGTGCTACTCCCTCCGTCCAGGTCAATAAGTCATCTTTGGTTGTGCACCGTGACCAAGAAGGAGGGAAGACTTATACACCTAGACGGAGGGAGTACTACTATTATTTATGTACGTGCAAATGCACGTTTTAACATTACGATGCGGTTTTTGTAAAAGTAGAAAAACAACACTAGTCAAGCTTGTGAAACGATTCAATGCAAAACAAATGCAAAAATGCTCGTTTGATTGTTTACTTTTAGCTTCCTTCTCTGTGGTACTTGGTATGGAGTATATCACTGGTCGGAAAGGCATGCAAATTCCCAAACCGCTTCCTACACCCTGTATCGAATTTTTTGCCTAACAAGTTGTGCCGTGCAATTGGAATTCCAACTTGAGTACTTCCTAGCTAGTAGGAGTACCAGGGGCCAGTTCTTTTAGGCTTCTACATTAGTAATCCCATAACTACTACCTCCGTCCTGGTTTATTGGTCCCCATTGTAATCTGTGTCAAATTTTGATCATAAATTTAACTAATGAAATGTTAGTGCATGTCACATGCACTAACATTTTATTAGTTAAATCATTGGTCAAAATTTAGCACAAATTACAATGGTGAGGAATAAACCAGGACGGAGGTACTACTAGTAGTAGTTTAGAAGCCCAAATAAATGAGTGAGGCGCCTTAATGTAACTCTCCATTGTGACTAGTCTTATGGGAAAAGCTGGGGAAGCTGCCAAAAAAACTAGCCCTAGGAGTAGTAGCTAGGGATACTAGGAGTAGTAGCTAGGGATCGAGTGTGCGAGATGAACCGGAGAAACACTACTAGGGAAAACCCTTGTAGTAGCGCGGGTATTTTGCCTATCAGTAGCGCGGGAGGACGCGCTACTGATAAGGCGCTACAGCTATTCCTTAGCAGTAGCGCGTTCAACGCGCGCTGCTGCTAAGACATATAGCATCAGCATTTGTCCGTTCTGGTGCTACTGCTAATATAGCTAGTTGTAGCGTGTTTACTCTCCATCGTTACTAGTATTCTTTTTCTCATTTTTTTAATTTTTAGTGTATTTATACGCCGTTATACAAATTTTGGTACAATACCAATTATGAGGTTGTTATATCAATATGTCCATAACAGTGTGTCAAATGAAGGTGGATTAGATTCAACTGGAGGCAACATGTGGTGCATGTCAAAAGTATACTACTAATCCAAACTTGATCTAGTTTGGACTAGTAGTACTTTCGATGTGCACCACATGTTGCCTCCACTTGAATCTAATCCACCAACACAAGCTATTTAATCATCATTATAGTCATTACCACCAACAGTAGCTATTTAATCATCATAATCATAGTGTAGCATACATCATCATCTTCAAACTCATTCTAGCTAGCTAATCACCACCAACACTAGCTGCGGTAGCTATCTAATCACCACCAACACTAGCTAATAATAATCATCATAGTCATTACGACCAACACTAGCTATTTAATCATCATAACTCATTTCTAGCTAGCTAATCACTCCTGCTGCTCTGTTTCAGGTAAAATAGCATAATAGCATAAAACATGTGTAGCACTCCTGCTTCATCAAGTTGGAGCATGCAGATGAACCTGTCTCCTAATCGTGGGCTGCGCTTCTGATTGCTGCCCCCTAGTACTTCTCTGCGATCGTTCACAATTTTGCTCCAGTCTTTCACTATTAAGCATTCCTCGCTATTAGAAATCATGTATGCACTAAAGTGCATTGTAGGATATGTTGGCCGTAAGCTAACAATTCTCATGAGACCTTTAGTCTCGATCCAATGAGGCACAACATTCATCAGGAGTCCCTGTTGAAGAACATCGTATAGTAACATACTCAGCAATGAAGTTTAGCTTAAAAAATAATGTATGCAAAAGATGCACTGAGGACAAATAGTAAAATCATACCATCTTTCCTAAATAGATGTTACCGTAGTTCAGTACGAACACTATTGGTTGCACGTTTTGAGTACTAAGATGTTTAAGTCCAGAAAAATAATTTGTCTGGATAGTATGAAGATCCTCAAGCCATGAAACATAATGACCTATCTCCTCGCAGTTTAGTTCAACCCCGGGACAGTGGACGGTCATGTCTACCAAGCGCCGGACATGTTTTCTTGAATGTAAATAAGCTGTCAATAGAAATTAGTTGTCAACTATTTTTGAATAAACGATATCAAAGACATAAATATGGTTGAGAAACTCACATAATAGTATAACTGGAGGCGTCTGCACATCGACCCAGATGTCGATATTACCTTCAATGTCATCTTCGGGACGAAGATAAAAGGTGATAACCATATCAGGCTCAAATGCATAAGCCTTGCATAGTGCTTGCCAAGTTTTGCATTCAAAATAGGTGTAGGTGTCTGCGTTGTATAATTTTGCGTGGAAAGTATAACCATGCTTGGTCTTCAAGTTAACTCTCTTTACCTCGATAGTAGTTTTCATAGGACTGAAACATATCTTATCCAAGACAAAAATTCTTGCATGGCAGGGGATACGCTAGTAGAATAGTAAAAAAAATTCAAATTATAAGTTGAAGCAAATGAAGCAGATGTCATGCTTAATTACGAAAAATAACTTGTCGTTCTGACTTACTGTATCCACTTTGAAGTTCTCGTCCAGCTTGATTCTGAAGCGCCTATCATCATCTAGGAAGATTCTATCGCACAGGCCGTGCTCGTCTTCGTAGTATTCGCAAATACTAAAATCCTTTTCATCGTCAGACATTTCCTATGTTCATAGTTGAAACATTAATTGAAAATCGATCAAAGGCAACTACCAGGATACTCAACACACAAATCCGGGGCACTCGATATTTCCTACATATTCTGGCACAAGTCATGCCAAAATTCACGGAAAAATCCAGCATGATCTTTGCTAAAATAGGACATATCGAGCGCCTGAAACTTGCCGGAATGGAAATGAATCAACACTCCGGCAAAACATAGGCCACTCGGAGGTGTAACCTGCAAACATGACCGGCCACTTGGGCAAGCACATATCCTATTTGAGAAACACAAGATATACATTTCAAAATATCTTATAGGACTCATATTGACATGAGCATTCAATAAGCAAAACCAAATCGTAAAATAAATAAGTATTCAAATTAGCATGCATTCAATAAGCAAAAGTAAATCATCTCATGCGTCCGTACATCGTCGAATATTATCACTAATACATCCCGAATAGTATCATACATATAAAATCACTAATACAACTAAAACCCTAGCGCACGACGGGTATCGGCGCGGGCGGTGGATACCCACAGAGAAGGAACCATCACAGGATCGTGGCTCCAGTGAAATCCCTGGAGAACCTGCCAGGTCTTGGAGAACCTGTGCTCCAACGCAAACAAGTAGCGACGGACGTGCGCGTCCTCCTCACTGACACGGTGACGCACCACCTCCGCGGGGTCCTCGAGCCTCTGGACCGTCACTGGCCCACGCGACCGCCACCAAAGAAGGTTCGGGTCAACGACGGGCTGACTCCTCACCAACCTGCGCCCCCGGTAGGTAGCGCCTCCCAGTACCACCCCGGCGAAGCCCAGTCCCGAACATGGCCCATCTGGTGACGCAGGTGTCCTCCGCCGACTCAACTACGAGGATGCAGGAATAATTGCTTTAGCTAAAAAAAGTAAACTAGTTCTATTAATTTTCGTACTAAAAATAAAATAGTTGTATTAACTCAACTAGTTCAATTAAGCACTTACTATAAATAAAAATAAACTAGTTTTTACTAAAAATAAACTAGTTCAACTAGTTATATTAATTTTCTTACTAATTCTATTAAACACTTACTAAAAAATAGTAAAAAAACTAGTTAGATGAAGTCGAAAATTTAACCCTAACTAATTTGATGAACTCTAAAATTTAATGAACCCTAGCTAATTTGATGAAGTCTAAAATTTAACCCTAACTAATTTGATGAACTCTAAAATTTAACCCTAACTAATTTGATGAACTCTAAAACTAAATCTATTTAACAACTACTGCCATAATTAGCATCTAATTTGATGAACCCGAACTAATTAGATGAACTCTGAAATTTAACCCTAAGAACCCTAGCCAGGCAGAGGTAGGGGAGGAGGAGGAGGAGGGCGTGCTCACCTCGGGCTCTAGCGGAGTTAGGGAGAGGGGCACGCGGCGTCGAGGTCGGGGACGGGGTCAGGGTCGGGGCGGCGGGCGCATGGCGGAGGGTGGCGATGTAGGGGGGCGTCGAGGTCGGGGTCGGGGGCGGCGTCGACGGCGTGCAGAGGGCGACGAGAGAGCGCGCGGCGGCCGGGTGATGACGGCAGCGACAGCAGACGCACGTGCGCGTGCTGGATTTGGGGGAAGTGGGCGTTGGGGAAGAAGAAAACGGTTGGTTAAGTGGAAAGTAGCAGCAGCGCATTTCGCGGGAAACGCTACTGCTACATTAGCTATAGCGCATTTCCATAAAACGCGCTCCTGCTACGCGTTTCTCCTTTATTTTTCTTTTTCATTTATTTTCATTCACATTTTCTTTTTTTCTTCCCCTTTTTCTATTTCTTTATTTACTTTTCTATATGTTTTTCATTACATTTCCTTTCTTAGCAGTAGCGCTTGCTGCGCGAAACACGCTGCTACAAAAATCTTAGCAGCAACGCGCTTTCCTTAGGCATGCTACTACTATAGGAACCCCGGCGAGAATAGTCAAGAGAATTGTAGTAGTAGCGCCTCTAGAGTTAGACGCGCTAGTGCTACGATCTTAGCTGCAGCGCGTTTGGATAACATGCGCTAGTGGTAAATTGTAGTAGCGCCTCTTTTTGTCCCGCGCTACTGGTAAGTTTCTGTGTATAAGGTTTTCCCTAGTATTGAAAGTAAATGCAGAGAGATGAAATGCAAAAAAGACGGAGGGATGTGATAGTTACTTGTCCGTTTATTTTACCAGGCCACTTATTACTGGTAGTGGTTCGGTTTTGTGATATGACGGCTTTACTGCTGCGCCATGAGCGGGGTGAGACTCCTGAGGGAGTCCTGGATTAAGGGGTCCTCGGACAGCCGGACTATATACTTTGGCCGGACTGTTGGACTATGAAGATACAAGATTGAAGACTTCGTCCCGTGTCCGGGTGGGACTCTCCTTTGCATGGAAGGCAAGCTTGGCGATTCGGATACATAGATCTCCTTCTCTGTAACAGACTCTGTGTAACCCTAGCCCCCTCCGATGTCTATATAAACCGGAGGGTTTAGTCCGTAGGACAAGAACAACAATCATAATCATAGGCTAGCTTCTAGGGTTTAGCCTCTACGATCTCGTGGTAGATCAACTATTGTAATACTCATATCATCAAGGTCAATCAAGCAGGAAGTAGGGTATTAACTCCATCGAGAGGGCCTGAACCTGGGTAAACATTGTGTCCCCCGCCTCCTGTTACCATTAGCCTTAGACACACAGTTCGGGACCCCCTACCCGAGATCCGCCGGTTTTGACACCAACATTGGTGCTTTCATTGAGAGTTCCACTGTGCCGTCACGATAAAGGCTTGATGACTCCTTCGATCATCGGCAACGATGTGATCCAGGGTGAGGTTTGTCTCCCCGGATAGATCTTCGTATTCGGCGGCTTCGTACTGCGGGCCAACTCGGTTGGCCATCTGGAGCAGATCGATAGCTACGCCCATGGCCATCAGGTCAGGTTTGGAAGCTTGAACTATACTACCGACATCCGCGGAGACTTGATCTTCGACGGATTCAAGCCCATGTCAGGTGCGCCGCACAGTCACGGCGAGCATGACTTAGCTCTGCCATCGGACGGTGTTCGGGAGATCACACCTGCGGCTACGTTGGCCCTCAATCCGGAGCAGATCGTGCCATCCGAGGATTGGTGGATGGACCCCGCCACGGAGGCCGCACACTCAGCGGCGATAGAGCCGAATACTGATTTCACCTCCTATGAGACCTGTGTCGTCGGACCTTTGGATTCGTCCCCGACCACAGGCTCCGAACCGCTTGCGTCCGTGCCTATCGAATCTGATTGGGCACCGATCATGGAGTTTACCTCCGCGGATATCTTTCAGCACTCGCCCTTGGGCGACGTGCTAAATTCATTGAGGTCTCTCTCCTTGTCAGCAGACCCTTGGCCGAACTATGTCCGGCTTGAGTGGGAAGCGGACGACGAAGAAATTCGTTCCCCACCCACCACCCACTTAATAGCCGCTGTCGACGACTTAACCGACATGCTTGATTTCGGCTCCGAAGACATCGATGGTATGGATGACGATGCAGGAGAAGAACAGGAACCACCGCCGACAGGGCGCTGGACAACCACCTCATCATATGATATATATATGGTGGACACCCCCAAAGAAAACAACGATGAGGAATGGAAGGATGCAGCAAAGGATAACCCCTTCGAGAAGCAATCAAAGCGACGACGTAGGCGCCGCTCCAAATCCCGCCTCAGCAAAAACAGCGATAACAGCGCAAGAAAGAATAATCTCCCGATCAACTCCAAAGGAAACGACGACCACATGGACCCAGCGATGGAGCAGGATGAGCCAGCGGACGGCGAACATACTACGGAGCCGCTGTCTGATCACGGCAACGCCGAGGGTAAAGCTCATCAACCTGTCTCCGGAGAGGAGAACAGTCCGGACGACGATGCACACATCATCCCGAAAAGGCACTTGGAACAATAGAACCTCCATAGAAGGCTTATTGCCACCGCGAGGAGCCTGAAGAAGTAGAAGCAAAGGCTTAAGGCCGTGCAGAATATGCTCAACAGCAGATGGAACAAAGTGCTTGACACTGAAGAAAAGTACGGTAGCAGTCGCCACACAAAGAACTATCCAAAGCGCAAGCTGCTGCCCGAATTTGACGACGAGGCTTTAGAGCCCATTCAGTCGAAAAATAAAACGGCCGATCAGCCGGATCAACCACCCCGTGGCCACGACAGGGCGACTAACGACGTCGCACACAAGTCAGCGCACGATTTACGTGAGGACCTGGACAAAAAAGCTGGTATGGCCAGGTCCATCTACGGATCTAGGAAGCGCGCTCCGGCACAGAATCATGGCCGCCCAAACGACTATACTAACCGAATAACAGCTCGGAATCAAAACCGAACACTACAACCGTCAGAAGAATTCCATGACACATCCAAATACAGGGGTGCCGCACACCCCCTATGCTTCACCGATGAGGTGCTGGATCATGAATTTCCAGAGGGATTCAAACCCATGAACATAGAGGCATGCGACAGAACGACAGACCCTGGGGTCTGGATTGAGGACTTTATCCTTCACATCCACATGGCTTGCGGAGATGATCTCCACGCCATCAAATACCTGCCCCTCAAGTTGAAAGGACCAGCTCGGCACTGGCTGAAAAGCCTCCCCGGAAACTCAATTGGAAGTTGGGAAGAGCTTGAGGATGCTTTTAAGGCTAATTTTCAAGGGACCTATGTCCGACCTCCGGATGCAGATGATTTAAGTCACATAATACAACAGCCCGGAGAGTCAGCCCGAAAGCTTTGGAACATATTTCTCACGAAGAAGAATCAAATCGTCAACTGCCCGGATGCCGAAGCCTTAGCGGCTTTCAAACACAGTGTCCGGGATGAATGGCTCGCCAGACACCTCGGCCAGGAAAAACCGAGGACAATGACAGCCCTAACAAGCCTTATGACCCGCTTTTGCACGGGCAAAGACAGTTGGCTGGCCTGTAGCGGCACCAGCAACCCATGCACATCCGAAGTCAGGGAAGGCAAGGGGAAACCGTGACGCAATAAAAGCAAGCGTCGAAACAATGAAGACAGCCCAGACAACACGGCGTTAAACGCCGGATTCAGTGGCTCTCGACCCGGTCAACGGAAAAAGCCTTTTAAAGGCAGCAGAGATGGACCGTCCAGCCTAAACAAGATTCTAGACAGATTATGTCAGATTCATGGCACCTCCGACAAACCTGCAAATCACACCAACAGAGAATCCTGGGTCTTCAAGCAGTCCGGCAAGCTAAACGCCGAACACAAGGGGAGGGAGACACCAAGTGAAGACGAGGATGAGCCTCCCCAGCCGAACACTGGGGGACAGAAAAAATTCCCACCAGAGGTCAAAACAGTGAACATGATTTACACAACTCACATACCGAAGAGGAGGCGCAAACACGCACTCCGAGACGTATACGCCGTGGAGCCCGTCATCCCCAAGTTCAACCCTTGGTCGGCCTGCCCGATCACTTTTGATCGCAGGGATCACCCGAATAGTATCCGGCATGGAGGATCGGCTGCCTTGGTGCCAGACCCAATAATTGATGGATACCATCTCACCCGAGTCCTTATGGACGGCGGCAGTAGTCTTAATCTGATATCAGGACACCCTCCGCAAAATGGGGATAGACCCGACAAGAATCAGCCAAAGCAATACTACCTTTAAAGGAGTAATACAAGGCCTAGAGGCCCGCTGCATGGGCTCTCTAGTACTAGAGGTTGTATTCGGGTTTCCCGACAACTTTCAAAGCAAAGAATTAACCTTCGACATCGCTCCATTGCGAAGCGGCTATCACGCACTACTCGAAAGAACGACCTTCACTCGTTTTAATGCAGTACCTCATTACGCTTATCTTAAGCTTAAGATGCCCGGTCCACGTGGCATCATCATAGTTAGAGGAAACACAGAGCGTTCCTTACGTGCGGAGGAATATGTGGCGGCTCTAGCAGCCGAACACTGAACGGCCTCTCCAACCAGAATAAATGATCGGTTGTCAAGACCGCGGACACAGTTAGATGAGTCCGGCGCACCACTAGCTGTAACAGCTCAGATAAACCTGAGATTGGGTCGATGGATATACACCCATAGACGGTGCTAGGGGCTTCCCGCATGTAAAAAGGGCTACAGTTCGGCTTGACCCTATTTAGATTGCATTTTAATGGTTCATTAAGAATAACCAATTTTTCGCACGAAGACTTTCACCTGGGTTTTTCTCTTTTACTGATGATCATCGTGCTACACCCTTCCAGGATACGGCACAATGGAGACACAGGCGCAGACGTGCAGCAGGGCCCTGCTCAAAGGTTTCTTTTTAGATTAAGACCATGTGTAAACCTTTTTTGCTGTCTCTTGTTGCTTCACACCCTCCGGATACTCACCACAACCGAGAGGGATGCTGGCATTATTGGCATTTCGTCACGTCAGACTAATGCACGTCCTGGAAATTCCGGGCTCATTATCGAGGGTGTTACTCAGCCCAGTATATGTTGTAAAGTCTGAATACCTTAGGGAGTGTTCGGCGTCGCGAGTTTGGCCTTATATGCATCAGCTCCGAATCATGTCCTTGGTCAATAGTTGGGTTTGCCCGGCTCCCGTGTTTTGCTACCTTACGTTCCGCTCTATCGGCTAAGGTGGCACCGGGAGAACTACTGCGATTGTGCCCTGGTTCTAGATGACCACCTCAGTAGAGAAAGCTGAAAACTGACTGCCATGATAACGCGCGAGACTGGTCAACCACTCGATGACTCAGCGGAATCTTCGCGATTCCTCCACATTAACGAAGGACCGGTTTCCCGGTCATTTATGTATGCGTACCATATTCGGATGAGCGCGGAAGTACCAGGGGCTATATAGTAGCCCCACCGTCAAACTCCTATGGCTAAGTGAAAGTGTTAAAGCTATATAGTCCGATTGCCTTGTTCGCCGCGCTATCACCTCCTTAATGGACCAAGACGTTGGATCAAGTGTGAATATGCGCTTTTCTGAACACCCCCGCATTATATGCATGGGGGCTGAAGCCGACGACTGCAAACATTCAGGTTATATACATACATAAACGGCCGCACAGGAGGCAACACAATACTTTCAGGCAAAATTATAAACACAGCCTTTATAATCTAAATAGCATTGTTTTTACAATTGGGATACATGTCACTCGAACATGATACTCTTCGAGCACTGAGCCTCTATTAAACGAGCGCCTTCTAGGACTTCTTCAAAATAGTGCTCGCGCGAGACCTGGCCTATGGCCGGACCCCGGGTTGCAATAGCGGTGGCCTCTATCTCTGCCCAGTATGTCTTAACACGGGCAAGAGCCATCCGCGCACCCTCTATGCACGCCGACCTCTTTACAGCGTTGATATGCGGCACAGCACAAAGGAATCATTGCACTAAACCAAAATAACTATTCGGCCTTGGTCCCTTCGGCCAAAGATGATCCACGACTGACCTCATGGCAAGTCCGGACAACCTATGGAGCTCGGCCCACTCGGCCATTTGTTCATTTAACAGCAGCGGACGCGTTGGAGCACTGAACTGCGACCAGAACAACCTTTCCACTTCATGATCTTTCTGATCTTTGAAAAACTCAGTCGCATCAGCAACACTCATTACCAAGTCCAAGTACGCGTCTGCAGCACTCCATAATTGATCCAGAGGGGCAAACTTCGGATCTCCGAACTTCGTCCGCAACAAAAAGGGCTTCCCAGCTGTGATATCTCTGGCTTGACGGAGCTCCTCCTTCGCCGCTCGGATTTTAGAGCGGGTTTCCTTGGCTGCTTCCATGGCTTTCTTTAGGTCAGCCGCTTTCGCTTGGCTTTCCTTTTCAAGAAGCTCATATCGGCCGGCGGCATCTTTCAGCTCAATAGCCATCTTGGCTATTTTATCTTCACTCTGGCGATGAGCAGCCTGTTCGGCTCTTAACTCTTCGGCCGCCTTTAGGGCGGCCGCATCACTTCCCTGGCTTGTTCCTTGGCTCGGGCAAGTTCCGCCCAAAGGGTCTCCACGGCGGCAGCTCCATCTGCAGTCACAGCATATTATAGATACTAGCATCATGCTCCTCTTAATATTTGTTGACCACCCGAAAATACATACCTTGTGCCTCGTCAAGCCGCTTATTCACAAGCGCGATGTCGACATCTGCCGCCTCAGTTCAGCAAACTCAGCAGTCCGGCCAGCCACCGAACCCTCAGCCGCTTGCACATGAAAGCAGCACGATCATTACCTAGGACTATGATCCTCTGTTTGCCACCTCTCGATAGCAACCAGAGTCTCAGGGGCTACTATCTGTATAGAGCACACCTAGCGTGTGCGGTACCGTCAATATATATATATATATTACTTTGCGTACCTCAAAGCCTCTTAGAAGGCTCGTAAAAGCTTCATGCAACCCACTTTTGGTGGATGAAATCCTCTCAACCACCATACCCATTAAAGTACGATGCGCCTCTGAGATAGCCGCTTCCTCTAGAAGACTCATCAGTGCGTCCAGTTGTGCACCGGACAGTCCCGGACTCTTTCTGTTGCTCTCCTTAGGAGCCGAATACTCCGGACTTCGGGTGGCCGTAGGGTAACCTTCTGGCCTTCGCGGATCAGGAGAAATCCTCCGTGACGACACCTCAGGGTCGTCCGCCCAATGAGGCGGGGAGACAGGGGGAGGCGTTTCGCTCTCCATCATCTCCGGAAGAATATCCCCCGAAGACGAACTCTGTCGAGAAGGGCTACGAGCCGGACTGCAAGATATATGGATCGGTTATTGTCCTCGGAGATAAAGCAGGATATATTTACCAAAGTGCTCTTGTTCACTTATAGCTCGGTGGAGGGCTGGCCCCCTTGCGGGCGTTGTGCGGTAAGGACTCCCTCAGGGGTAGGGCCCCCTGGCGAAGGTTTCTTCCCTCGTTTGGAAACCTCCGTTTCCAAGTCTTCAGAGGCGGTCCTTTTCCTTCCTTGGGGAGAGGGGATTCTAGATTCTTCTCCCTGATTATCCTCCTTCGCGGAGACACTAATTCCCCCGGTTTGGATGTGAATGTGTGAAGCCCGCTTTCGGCTTCTTTATTCCTCCCTTTATCTTCCCTTGATGGCACTTGATAAGGTGCGTGCTCAAGCATCCTGGCTAGTACAGTATCCGGTGAGCCTTCGGGAAGGGGCGCCGAACACCTGATCCTCTCCGCCTTTCTTATCCAGTCCTGGCCGAAAGCGATTTTTTCAGAATGATGTTGTGACAAATAAAAGACAGCATGTTCGGCCGCAGAATTACTTACGCTAGACGGTTGCAGTTGAGACCCGCATCCTCGGTGGTGTCCAGACACTTTATTCGTGATCCGAAGAACAATCCATACATCTCTTCGAGTGTCACGCCGAAGAATTGTTGAATAATTCGCGGTCCTTCCGGGTTGAACTCCCACATACGGAGAAATCGATGTTGGCATGGCAGGACCCGACGAACTAGCATAACTTGCATTACCTTGACAAGACTGACATCCCTCTTGAGGAGATCTCGGATGCGACTTTGCAATGTCAGCACGTCATTAACTGGCCCCCAGTCCAGCGCCTTGTTGACCCATGACGCCAGTTGCGGTGGAGGGCCCGAGCGGAAGGCGGGGGCAGCCGCCCACTTTGTACCTCGGGGTGCTGTGATGTAAAACCACTCCCGCTCTCATAAGTTGGACACCTCCAGGAAGGAACCCTTTGGCCATAGAGCATCGGCGCCTTTGCTTATTATGGCACCTCCGCATTCTGTGTGTCGCCCATCGATCATCTTCGGCTTCACATTGAAGGTCTTGAGCCATAAGCCGAAGTGTGGGGTGATGCGGAGGAAGGCCTCACACACGACGATAAATGACGAGATGTGAAGGATGGAATCTGGAGCTAGATCGTGGAAATCAAGCCCGTAATAGAACATAAGCCCTCTAACAAAGGGATCAAGACTAAAGCCTAGCCCTTGGAGGAAGTGGGAAACAAATACGACACTCTCGTTGGGTTCGGGAGTGGGGATGACCTGCCCTTAGCAGGCAGCCTATGCAGGATTTCGGCGGTCAGATACCTGGCTTCCCTTAGCTTCTTGATGTCCTCCTCTGTGACAGAGGAGGCCATCCACCGACCTTGAAGGTTGGATTCGGACATGGTTCAAGGTCCGAAGCGCTTAGCCTGAGCCTTGCGTGTTCGAACTCGAGGTGGGGGAAGGGAAGGATCGAGCGTGAGAAGAAAAGGACAGGCCATGGCCCCTTTATAAAGAGCATGAATATCAAGCGTCCTCCGCGTGGCCGTTCGAAACATGCCTAAAATCGAGGAGTCATACTAACAAGCACGATTGGGTTACCCACACCCGTATTGATGAGAATCCCGTGATAAGGGGAACACGATCTCTGCTTCGACAAGACGTGCCAATAAAACCGCCTCGCAACACGTGCAGTGGCAGGCTGGGAAAAACGGTTCGTAACGACCAGACCACGGCAGGATGTCACGTTATGAAAAGTTGTCAGCAGATTCGATGTGTGGGATATTGCACTCTCTACGGTGGTATGTGGAATTTGTTTCGCAGAGCCGGACACAATCCTTGTGTTCAAAATCTTCTATGGATTATTCGGAGAGGGAACCCGCCTTGCAATGTCGAAGAAAATCTGCGCGCCGGACTCATCGTCATTGAAGCCTGGTTCAGGGGCTACTGAGGGAGTCCTGGATTAAGGGGTCCTCGGACAGCCGGACTATATACTTTGGCCGGACTGTTGGACTATGAAGATACAAGATTGAAGACTTCGTATCGTGTCTGGGTGGGACTCTCCTTTGCGTGGAAGGCAAGCTTGGCGATTCGGATATGTAGATCTCCTTCTCTGTAACCGACTCTGTGTAACCCTAGCCCCCTCCGGTGTCTATATAAACCGGAGGGTTTAGTCCGTAGGACAAGAACAACAATCATAATCATAGGCTAGCTTCTAGGGTTTAGCCTCTACGATCTCGTGGTAGGTCAACTCTTGTAATACTCATATCATCAAGATCAATCAAGCAGGAAGTAGGGTATTACCTCCATCGAGAGGGACCGAACCTGGGTAAACATTGTGTCCCCCGCCTCCTGTTACCATTAGCCTTAGACGCACAGTTAAGGACCCCCTACCCGAGATCCGCCGGTTTTGACATCGACGTGCAGCGCCGCCCTCTACACTAGTACTACATCGGTTGTGGTTTATCCCCCATTGAATTTGACTGAAGATTTAACTGACAAAATGTTAGTGCATGTCAACAAAAACAATATTGTTGGATTCGTATTTGAACATAGTTTTCAATGATATAATTTTAGATGACATGCATCATCATTTATCGTACTATATATAATGTTAGTTCAATTTTTGGTTGTACTAATCTATAGTAAGGTGCCCAATCATTGCAAGGAAGAGTGAAATGCATTGATCGGGGAGTTGTTTATTTTGACAAAGGATGTGGGGGTCATCTCATGTGTAACGGGTATCGATAGGTTTGTTCGGATATTATTTCATATCTAGAGCTCACAAACATCCGGGTTAAATAGATAAAAAAGTATCTTTTGCAAACAAAAGCGTTCAACTGTTCAACCTGCATCCAAAACTTGTGAAGAAATAACTCTTATTGTGCTTTGCAAGAAACGATCTTCAAGAATTATTTTTTGAGTATCCATTGTTATACATGTTGGCTACGGATGACATGGCACTTTCTTATAGTCAACAGTTGGCTATACTATTTAAGTATTAACCATGCCCTTATACACCTAGACGGAGGGATTAAATCAGGATGACTTGGAAGGGGGTAGAGGAAATGTAAGAAATGGTTCATCATAAGTCTCTCACCAGTACTGTAGTAAAAATTCATACATGGAAGATTCTAGAGTAAACCATAAATGGATACACTTTTATTCATGCGCGATCACTAGTGCAGAACCGGGCATTAGCGCCGGTTCGTAAGGGCCTTTAGTGCCGGTTCTGCAACCGGCACTAAAGAGTGGAGACTAAAGGCCCCCCCTTTAGTACCGGTTCATCACGAACCGGCGCTAAATTGCCACCACGTGGCACGAGCCAGGCCCAGGTGCGTGCAGGACATTAGTACCGGTTGGTAACACCAACCGGTACTAAATGTTTGGGGGTGTTTTGGTATTATTTTTATTTTTCCTTTAATTTTGTGTTTTCAATTTAGTTTAGTGATTATTTTAGTTGTTAAATCATTAGGTGAAAGTACCGGAGATTAGTTTCGACTGGATGCATGTGGATCCTAGCTAAGTGATCAAGTATATGCCATATCCATATTATACTTGATCACCTATAATTAAGTGATCAAGTATAATATGGATATGGCATATACTTGATCACTTAGCTAGGATCCATCCAGCTGAAACTAATCTGTGGTTTCTTTTATAAATGATATAATAACTCATCATCATCATCATCATCATATTAATATAAAAACTCTTGCATCATATCATCAACAACAGTAAATTAGCTAGCTAAAAATCATCATAGTCGTCATTACCACTGTTTAATCATCATAGTCATTACCGCTATCTAATCAGCACCAACACTAGCTTAAAGAAAAAACATTCACTTGTACCAGAAGCAAAGATATCATCGAGTTCAACATGGTCATCATATTATAAGCGTTCATAACACCACAAAAGCAAATCAACCTTTGAGATTACGTTCAGGACGAAGAACACGGACATGAGAGGACAAAAGTACTAAGAGCATGAACAAGCTAAATCACTCCTGCGTCTCTCTCTCAGGTAAAATAGCATAGAACATGTATAGCTCTCCGGATTCATCATACTGGAGCATGCAGATGAACCTGTCTCCTAATCGTGGGCTGCGCTTCTCATTGCTGCCCCCTAGTACTTCTCTGCTGGGATCCTTAACAATTTTGCTCCAATCTTTCACTATTAAGCATTCATTGCTATTAGAAATCCTGAATGCACTCATGTGCAATGTAGGATATCTTGGCCGTAAGCTAACGATTGACATGTGACCTTTAGTCTCGATCCACTGAGGCACAACTGTCATCGGGAAGAACATCGTATAGTAATTAATATACTTAGCAATGAAAGTTTAGCAAAAAAAATAATGTATGCAAAAGATGCACTAAGGACAAATAGTAAAAATCTTACCATCTTTCATAAATAGATGTGACCGTAGTTCAATACGATCACTATTGGTCGCACGTTTTGAGTACTAACATTTCTAAGTGCAGGAAGAAAAATTTTCTTAACAGTATGAAGATCCTCAAGTCATGAAACATAATGACTTATCTCCTCGCAGTTTAGTTCAGCTCCGGGACAGTAGTAGGCCCTGTCTACCAAGCGCCGGACATGTTTGCTTGAATGGAAATAAGCTGTCAATAGAAATTAGTTGTCAACTATTTTTGAATAAACAATATCAAAGACATAAATATGGTTGAGAAACTCACATAATGGTAGAACTGGAGGTGTCTGCACATCGACCCAGATGTCTCTATTACCTTCAATATCATCTTCCGGACAAATACAAAGGTGATAACCATATCAGGCTCAAATGCATAAGCCTTGCATAGTGCTTGCCAAGTTTTGCATTCAAAATAGGTGTACGTGTCTGCATTGTATAATTTGACGTTGAAAGTATAACCATGCTCGGTCTTCAGGTAAACTCTCTTTACCTCCATAGTTTCCATAGCACTGAAACCTATCTTATCCAAGACAAAAATTCTTGCATGGCAGGGGATGCGCTAGTAGAATAGTGAAAATTTAAAATTATAAGTTGAAGCAAATGAAGCATATATAAGTCATGCTTAATTACGAAAAAAGACTTGTCGTTGTGACTTACTGTATCCACTTCGAAGGTCTCATCCAGCTTGATGCTGAAGCGCCTATCATCAACAAGGAAATTTCTGTCGCACAGGCCGCGCTATTCTTCACAGTATTCGCACTTAATGAAATCTTTTTCGTCGTCAGACGACATTTCCTATGTTCATATAGGTGAAACATTAAACACTTACTAGTTCTATTAATTCAACTAATTCAACTACTTCTATTAGTTCAACTAGTTCTATTAATTCAACTAATTCAAATAAAGTAGCTAGTTCTATATAGTAATATTTTAATTAGATCATCAAACCTCAGATATCTAAATTTTCTTACTAAAAATAAACTAGTTCTATTAATTCAACTAATTCAACTAAGAATTTACTAAAAATAAACTAGTTCTTTTAATTTTCTTACTAAAATATATAAAGTAGCTATATATAGTAATATTTTAATTAGATCATCAAATCTCATATACCTAAATTTTCTTACTAAAAATAAACTAGTTCTACTAATTCAACTAGTTCAACTAAGCATTTACTAAAAATAAACTAGTTATATTAGTTCAACTAGCTCAGATCTCATATATATACCTAATTAATATCTAGCGAATTCATCTAAAATTGACATTAATATCTAACATTAACATTCTAACATTCTTATCTATGTAATTTATCTAACATTAATCTAAACAAACCGAAAAAAGAAAATAAGTAAAAACAATATGTGTGTGTGTGTGTGTTTGTCTGTGTGTGTCCGTGTGTGTGTGTGTGTGTGTGTATGTGTGTGTGTACGAGCGGGGGGCGGCGGCGCTCAACGGCGATGCGACGGGGACGGCGCAACGACGAACGGCGGGCCGGTGGCGACTGGCGGCGGGGGCGATGGTGGTGACGGCAACGACGGGCGGCGGGGGCGACGGCAGTGACGGCGACGACGGGCGGCGGGGCCTGCGAGGGCGGCGCGTGATGGGCGACGGCGGTGGCAATGTCGCGTGAAGTAGTTGGAGAAGAAGTGGTGGTCGATGAAACTGAATTTTTTGTAAGTGCCATATATATAGGAGGGGCCTTTAGTACCGGTTGGAGCCACCAACCGGTACTAAAGGCCAATTTTCGCCAGGCCAAGGGGCGGGAAACTGCCCCTTTAGTACCGGGTCGTGGCTCCAACCGGTACTAAAGGCGGGTGCGCTGGCGCAGGAGCGGTGCGGGCAAGTTTAGTCCCACCTTGCTAGCCGAGGGGCGCCCGCACCAGTTTAAAAGCCCCGGCACGGCTGCTGTCTCGAACTCCTCTCTATAGCAGGCTTATGGGCCTAACTTCGGCGCGCTGCCCTGTGAGCCTGCTGGCCCTTCTGGGCCTGTATTTGCAAACCCTAGGTCTGGCAGGCCCACTGGGCAGCGCTCCAACAATTTTTTATATAATTTTCTTCTATTCATTTCTGAGTAGTTTTCTTGCTGTATTTAGTTTCTTTGTGAATATAAAAAAATTTATATAGTTTTTTTTCTTTTCTGCTAATTATTTTTGAGTAATTTTTTATATAGTTTTTGTCTTTTCTGTTTTATTTATTTTTTGTTTTATTATGATGCATAATGAACGCAAAAATAGGCTGGAGTTCAAATAAGTTTAAAAAACATTGAAGTGCCCGTGTAACAGATGAGTTCTCGTCCAAAACCCTGATACTCCGAAAGAGATTGTCCAGTTTGTACACGAGGTGCGTCCAGTTTCTGCCGTGACCCTCTCTACTCTTTTGCACATGCTATGCGGGTGAAATGATGAAACCATGCCAAGTTCCAACATTTTTAGAGTTCATTTTGTAGTGATTTTGAATTTCACCGTCATTTAGCTCTCTAAACAAATCGGTAAATGACTGAAAAACAACAAATGATGTCAGAACGTGTTGGAAACTGATGACGTCGCTTTGAATGGTGCGTACTGAACGCAAAATAGGCTGGAGTTCAAATAAGTTTAAAAAACATTGAAGTGCCCGTGTAACAGATGAGTTCTCGTCCGAAACCCTGATACTCCGAAAGAGATTGTCCAGTTTGTACAGGAGGTGCGTCCAGTTTTCGCCGTGACCCTCTCTACTCTTTTGCACATGCTATGTGGGTGAAATGATGATACCATGCCAAGTTCCAACATTTTCAGAGTTCATTTTGTAGTGATTTTCAATTTCACCGTCATTTAGCTCTCTAAACAAATCGGTAAATGACTGAAAAACAGCAAATGATGTCAGAACATGTTGGAAATTGATGACATCGCTTTGAATGGTGCGTACTGAACGCAAAAATAGGCTGGAGTTCAAATAAGTTTAAAAAACATTGAAGTGCCCGTGTAACAGATGAGTTCTGGTCCGAAACCCTGATACTCCGAAAGAGATTGTCCAGTTTGTACACGAGGTGCGTCCAGTTTCTGCCGTGACTCTCTCTACTCTTTTGCACATGCTATGCGGGTGAAATGATGAAACCATGCCAAGTTCCAACATTTTTAGAGTTCATTTTGTAGTGATTTTGAATTTCACCGTCATTTAGCTCTCTAAACAAATCGGTAAATGACTGAAAAACAACAAATGATGTCAGAACGTGTTGGAAACTGATGACGTCGCTTTGAATGGTGCGTACTGAACGCAAAATAGGCTGGAGTTCAAATAAGTTTAAAAAACATTGAAGTGCCCGTGTAACAGATGAGTTCTCGTCCAAAACCCTGATACTCCGAAAGAGATTGTCCAGTTTGTACACGAGGTGCGTCCAGTTTCTGCCGTGACCCTCTCTACTCTTTTGCACATGCTATGCGGGTGAAATGATGAAACCATGCCAAGTTCCAACATTTTTAGAGTTCATTTTGTAGTGATTTTGAATTTCACCGTCATTTAGCTCTCTAAACAAATCGGTAAATGACTGAAAAACAACAAATGATGTCAGAACGTGTTGGAAACTGATGACGTCGCTTTGAATGGTGCGTACTGAACGCAAAATAGGCTGGAGTTCAAATAAGTTTAAAAAACATTGAAGTGCCCGTGTAACAGATGAGTTCTCGTCCGAAACCCTGATACTCCGAAAGAGATTGTCCAGTTTGTACACGAGGTGCGTCCAGTTTCTGCCGTGACTCTCTCTACTCTTTTGCACATGCTATGCGGGTGAAATGATGAAACCATGCCAAGTTCCAACATTTTTAGAGTTCATTTTGTAGTGATTTTGAATTTCACCGTCATTTAGCTCTCTAAACAAATCGGTAAATGACTGAAAAACAACAAATGATGTCAGAACGTGTTGGAAACTGATGACGTCGCTTTGAATGGTGCGTACTGAACGCAAAATAGGCTGGAGTTCAAATAAGTTTTAAAAACATTGAAGTGCCCGTGTAACAGATGAGTTCTGGTCCGAAACCCTGATACTCCGAAAGAGATTGTCCAGTTTGTACACGAGGTGCGTCCAGTTTCTGCCGTGACTCTCTCTACTCTTTTGCACATGCTATGCGGGTGAAATGATGAAACCATGCCAAGTTCCAACATTTTCAGAGTTCATTTTGTAGTGATTTTCAATTTCACCGTCATTTATCTCTCTAAACAAATCGGTAAATGACTGAAAAACAGCAAATGATGTCAGAACATGTTGGAAATTGATGACATCGCTTTGAATGGTGCGTACTGAACGCAAAAGTAGGCTGGAGTTCAAATAAGTTTAAAAAACATTGAAGTGCCCGTGTAACAGATGAGTTCTGGTCCGAAACCCTGATACTCCGAAAGAGATTGTCCAGTTTGTACACGAGGTGCGTCCAGTTTCTGCCGTGACCCTCTCTACTCTTTTGCACATGCTATGCGGGTGAAATGATGAAACCATGCCAAGTTCCAACATTTTCAGAGTTCATTTTGTAGTGATTTTCAATTTCACCATCATTTATCTCTCTAAACAAATCGGTAAATGACTGAAAAACAGCAAATGATGTCATACGTGTTGGAAATTGATGACGTCGCTTTGAATGGTGCGTACTGAACGCAAAAATAGGCTGGACACTACTGGAATCAGCTAATTTGCCGTCTGCTAGCTGACGGCAAAGAAGCTCTTTGCCATCAGCTACACATAGGCAGACGGCAAAGAAAAGGCTGACGGCAAAGAAGCTCTTTGCCATCAGCCAGCTCTTTGCCGTCAGCCAGCAGACGGCAAAGAATCTTTGCCGTCCGCTGGCAGACGGCAAAGAGTGTGGTGGCCCCCAGCCCCCGCTCGTTTGAAAAAATCTTAACGGCCCACCTCTTTGCCGTCCGCTAGCAGACGGCAAAGAGGGCACTTGACTAACGGCCGGTACCCCCCCCCCCCGCCCGTTACTCACTTCGTCCTCGCCATTCTCCTCCCACCCCGCCGCCGCCGCCGCCGCCCGCCGCCCCGTCGACCCTGCTCCCCGCCGCCCCACCGCCCGGTCCCCCCGCCGCCCCGCGCCCCACCGCCGCCTCGGCCCACAGCCGCCCCGGCCCCCCGCCGCCCCGCGCCCCCGCCGCCTCCTCCACCGCCCCGCCCCGGCCCCCCCGCCGCCCCGGCCCCCCGCCGCCTGGGCCCCCGCCGCCCCGCCTCCTCCACCGCCCCGTCCCGCCCCCCCGTTGCCGGCCCCTCCCCGACCCGTCGCCGCCCCCCACAGTGAGCCCCTCCCATTTTTTTCTTCTGTTTTTTTGTTTTTTTTCTGCTTAGATAAGGTTTTTTAGTTTATGTTTTTTCAGTTTAGAATTAATTAGTTTAGGTTATTTAGTTTAATTAGTTTAGGTTTAATTAGTTTAAATAGTTTAGTTTTAATTAGTTTAGGTTTTTAGTTTAGGTTTAGGTTAAGTAGAAGGGGGAAGAAGAAGAAGAAGAAGAAGAAGAAGAAGAAGAGGAAGAGGAGGAGGAGGAGGAGGAGGAGGAGGAGAAAGAAGAAGAAGAAGAAGAAGAAGAAGAAGAAGAAGAAGAAGAAGAAGAAGAAGAAGAAGAAGAAGAAGAAGAAGAAGAAGAAGAAGAAGAGGAGGAGGAGGAGGAGGAGAAAGAAGAAGAAGAAGAAGAAGAAGAAGAAGAAGAAGAAGAAGAAGAAGAAGAAGAAGAAGAGGAGGAGGAGGAGGAGGAGAAAGAAGAAGAAGAAGAAGAAGAAGACGGGGGATGAGAAGAAGTAGAAGAATGAGAAGAAGTAGAAGTAGTAGAAGAATGAGAAGACCCCCTGACCCCCCAACCCCGACACCACACCCCGACACCCGACCCCCTAACCCCCTGACCCCGACACGACACCCCGACCCCCCGACCCCCTAACCCCCTGACCCCGACACGACACCCCGACCCCCCGACCCCGAAACAGCACCCCGACCCCGACACGGCACCCCGACACCGACACGGCACCCCAACACCGACACGACACCCCGACCCCTGACACGACACCCCCGAGACCCCGAGACCCCGACCCCGAGACCCCGACCCCGACCCCGACCCCGAGACCCCGACCCCGACCCCGACCCCGACCCCGACACCCCGACCCCGAGCCTGACCTGACACCCCGACCCCGACCCGACACCCCGACCCCGACACGGCACCCCGAAACCGACACGACACCCCGACCCCCGACACCTCCCGAAAAGGTGTTCTTTGGCCTTCCAGAAGCCGACGGGGTCATATTTTGTGAATTATTAGTTAGGTCATATATCTTTCGATTTTGTTATGAAAAACATCATATATAATTGTGTTGATCGGGTAGTTTTAAATGTGCAGTTGTTTCATCGCTGCGAGGTTTGGTGTTCGACGACCTCGCCGTGCGTTTGACGTGCTCTGCCCCTTCGTTCGTGGGTGAGCACAAATGACATGTCCTCCTCCCCCATTAATTATTTGATCTATTTCGATGAAACTTGATAGCTAGATATATATGTGCATTGAATCATCAGTATGCGTAACCAATATGTGTCTCCCGTTCGAAAGCGTCATAGTTACAAATATGCATGCATTTGCATATTGATAACCTTGATTCTTTCGAATTGTCCAACGCTATCCATGGACAGCCCAAGTATGTTTAGATTGGGTTCGTTTTCCCATATGCTTTGCTCCGGATCCGACGCATAAATTTCGTCAGTGCCTCCCCTGTTGTTCTCCGGGTACACATCCTCTCCGTTTATTGCAGAGACGTGTATCAGGAGAACAGCGGGGAGGTGCTGCCGAAATTTTGCGTAGGATCCGGGGCATAGCATGGGAAAATGAACCCAATCTAAACATACTCGGGTGGGATTAGGACCTATCATTACCTATTAGAGTGTAGGTTGCATGGACGTAATAAAATTGACAAAGTAGATCAACTGATGAATACATACATGGTGAATTATATATATATATATATATATATATATATATATATATATATATTTGTTGTGTGTCTAGTAGCTCTGAAAGTCAAGATGAGTGATCGTGCGTGGATGTACACCGGTCACACTGGTCAGAACAAATGGAGCACTGAATGGTTCACAAAAACCAAGGGGTTTGTGCGAGCCGCATTTGAAAATGGCCAGAGGAAAACCTGGTGCCCCTGTTTACGGTGCGGCAATTGGGAAAAGAGGACAGAGGCTGAAATGGGCAAACACCTGCAGAAGAGTGGTTTTACGCCCGATTATACGGTGTGGACATTTCATGGTGAGTCTGCCCAACGTGACCGAGCTGAGGTGGATCGTCGTCGCACCGACGAGCATGGTACCGGGATGGAAAACATGGTGCAAGACTTTGATGATGCTCGGGATTCGGAGAAGGAGATGGAGGAATCTGCAAAGGCCTTCAATGAAATGTTGGAGTCTTCAAAACGTCCGCTCCATGAGCACACTGAGCTTTGTCAGTTGGATGCCATCTCACAAGTAATGGCTCTGAAGGCTCAGTTCAACTTGGGCAGAGAATGCTACGATGCAATGATGACAGTATTTGGACGCTTTCTACCCAAAGGCCATGTAATGCCTGCAAACCTGTACCAGTCGGACAAAATCCTCCGTGCACTGAAGATGCCCTATGATAAGATACATGCCTGTGAGAAAGGATGTGTCTTGTTTAGGCTTGACTATGCGGACTTGAACTATTGTCCCATGTGCAAGTCTTCCAGGTATGTTGTGGTAGACAACGGTATGGGTGAGAAGACACAGACCAAAATCCCCGTTAGTGTTCTTCGGTATATGCCAATCGTACCAAGACTTCAACGTCTTTTCATGGTCGAAGAGACGGCCAGACAGATGACATGGCACAAAACGGGCAAAAGAACCGAACTACATGCAGATGGGAATCTGATGATTGTACACACATCGGATGGTGTTGCGTGGAAAAAGTTTGATGAATTACATGGTGACAAAGCGGCAGATCCGAGGCATCCTCGAGTCGGCATCAGCACGGATGGGTTCAGTGTGTTTGGTATGACGGCAGCCCAATACAGTTGTTGGCCCGTATTTGTGTTTCCACTCAATCTCCCCCCGGACAGATTATGCAAAGAAAGAACATTTTCCTGACGTTGATAATTCCAGGGCCCAACTATCCGGGGAAAAATATGAATGTGTACATGCAACCGCTTAAGGACGAATTGCAAGAAGCCTGGGATAATGGGTTCAAGACATACGATGCCTATAGCAAACGGAACTTCATAATGCGTGTCTGGTACATGTACTCGACGCATGACTTGCCGGCGTATGCGCTATTCGTTGGCTGTTGTGTGCATGGAAGGTTCCCGTGCCCCACATGCAAGGGAGCTCTTGAGTTTCGTTGGCTTCAGGCCGGTCGCAAGTTTTCTTGCTTCGACATGCATAGACAGTTCCTGAATCCTCGCCATAAGTTCAGGAAAGACAAGAAGAACTTCATCAGAGGTAGAGTTGTCAAAAACTCTGCACCACATGCATTGACAGGCCAACAGACCCTGGATCAGTTAAACGCTCTCGAGCCAGATCCAGAGCGTCCAGGGTACTTCAAGGGGTATAATTCTAAGCACGCCTGGACTCACAAAACATGCTTATGGGATCTGCCTTACTTCAAAGACCTCCTTTGCCCACACAACATCGACGTGATGCACACTGAGAAGAATATCGCCGACGCACTTTTTGGTACATTGTTCGGCATAGATGGGAAGTCAAGGGATAATACTAAGGCTAGAGTCGATCTGGAGGCGCTATGTGATAGGCCGTTACAAAACATGAAAGAACCGAAAGGAAAGCAGAACTGGACGAAGCCAAAGGCATGGTTCAATCTTGGAAGGCCAGCTATGAGGGAAATTATCTTGTGGGTGAAAATGCAGTTGATGTTCCCCGATGGGTTTGCAGCGAATCTACAGAGGGGAGCCAGTCTTGATAAATTGAAGATATTTGGTCTCAAGAGTCATGATTGGCACATATGGATTGAGCGGGTAATGCCGGTGATGTGGCGTGGCTTCATCCCTGAGGATGAATGGCTAGTACTGGCAGAACTCAGCTATTTCTTCCGTGTTCTTTGTGCGAAAGAACTATCGCCTGGCGTGCTAGAAGAAATGGAAGAGTTGGCGCCGGAGTTGATCTGCAAGTTAGAGAAGATCTTTCCACCGGGTTTCTTTAATCCAATGCAACATTTGATTTTGCATCTCCCGACCGAGGCAAGATTGGGGGGGCCCGTGCAAAATCGTTGGTGCTACCCAACTGAGAGGATGCAGAAGACGCTTCGACAAAAATGTAAAAATAAACGTAGAATTGAAGCATCGATGGCTGACGCATTCATCACTGAGGAGGCGGCAAACTTCGTGACAGCACACTACGAAGCCAAAAATCGTCATTTGCATAATCCGAAGCCTCGGTACAATGCTGACGACCCTAAAAAGGGTGGATCCAACCTCAGCCTATTCAAAGGGAATCTCGCACCAGCCAGTGTTTCAAATCCAGTATCTTTGGATAACGAACAATGGCGGACCATTTCGTTGTATATCTTCAACAACCTGATAGAAGTGCGGCCGTACATCGAGTAAGTTCTCGGTACATAGTTTCGCAACTTCTATTTCCTTTGAACTGCTCTTATTCCTAGATATTTCATACAGTCGATACGTCGCCTTATTCTCGTATGGAGCGGTGATCCAAAAGGATTCTGTCGAAGAGTATGAGCTTCTCGCAAAGCAAGGAAGCGGCTATCCCGGTTTCATCTCTTGGTTCAAACAAACGGTAATTTCTATTAGACTTGTAGGCTAATTTGTAGGCGGCTATCCCGGTTTCATTCGCTAATTTGTGCGTAATGCAACAATCCTTTCATATTAAACTTGTAGGCTAATTCAGAGTCTATGGACGCCGAATTGAGACAAGTCGCTAATGGTTTTGACTATAAGGTCCGTTCATTTGACAAATACGACATCAACGGGTATCGCTTTCGTACCTATGGCAAAGAGCTATCTATGGCCGACCGAAAGTCTACAAATTGTTGTGTATCTGCTATCGGCGAAGGAGGTACCGAGTATTATGGGAGAGTTGAAGCAATTTATGAACTTCTATTCTATGGTGAAAACCCACCGAATGTCGTAGTCTTCAAATGTTATTGGTTTCAGCTGAAGGAGACTAGAAGGACTCATGAACATATAGGGCTAGTTGAAATCAACCAAAGCACCCATTTAGATGTTCCTGATGTCTATATTACGGCTCAACAGGCGACCCAAGTATTCTATCTACCGTGGGCCTGCCAAACTAATCCAAATCTGAAAGGTTGGGATGTCGTTTATGAAGTGCCGCCACGTGCTAGACTATCTCCCCCAAAGGAAGAGGATTATGAACCTCACATTAACCCAGACACATATGAAGGAGAATTCTTCCAAGAGACACGTCTTTCCAAAAAGCGTTTCAAGAACCGCTATACTTCACCCCAAAACATTGAAGTAGACAGCGACAGTGAATCCGACATCACCCCAGAGGAGGAACAAGAAGAGCCGGAACAAGAAGAGGTTACTGCTGCGGATGACCTGTCATTGCTTGACCGATTACGTCAAGGTGGCCTTGAACATGTTGATGCCACTGAACCCTATGAGCCCGTCATTGATTATAGTGATGATGATGATTATGCATTTATTGATGATACTGATCGAGATTATTAGTAGTGTCAGGTATTAAATTTTTTAATGTTGTACTTGATGATGATACACTTAAGTGATACACATATTATTATTCATGTCGGTCTTTTTTTTATGTTGTACTAATTTCGTTTACTGTTTGTCATGGCAGGTGTTGAAAGATGGTGGGCGCTGGTGGGGAGCGCGCCAAGGCCCCTTCTTCGTCGGCGCGTGGTCTGAGGTCTTCGATTCCAGACGTACCTCTCCGCCGAGCGTTGCTGGACAGTATGTCCACACCGCCGGGCCCTTCTTCGTCGACCGCGGTGCCCAGCAGGGGACGAGGTAGGAAGAGAGGAGGTGGGGCACGTGGTCGCGGGAGAGGAGGTAGGGTGACTGCTACGGCGCCTTCCTCGCCGCCACCCCCAGCTGTTTCACCCGAGCACGTGACTGCTAGGGTGGACTCGTCCGAGGAGGAGGCTACACGGACTCCGGTCCACGAGCCTCCGGTCCACGGGTCTTGGGCCCACGAGCCTCGGGTCGACTGGCCTTTGGCCCACGAGACCCCGGAGGAGCACACGTCCGGATGGGGTACCTGGCCGGATCAGCCCGAGGAGCCGAGTGGCCATGCTGATGATGGCGGGGAGCCGACTGATCTTGAGGAGGAGGGTGGCACCGTCTACCAGCGTGGTGCTACACGGCTCCCGTCCGTGCCGGCGACCCGCGAGCAGAGGTGGTTGATCTTCCCTGATGGGGAGAGGTACGTAAGTGCATTTAATATTTTTGTACCTTCAGCATTCATGTTTCTTCAAATAACTAATGCGTTGGCCTTGTCATGCTGCAGGGGTTGGGACCACCATCATAGTGTCCGCCGGCCCAACTCCGTCCTTGGAGTTCTTTGCCGGCAAAACTTCCGGGGTTTGTCACGTTGCCTGGTGAGGGTCGGCTTCCAGAGCTTGGGTTGAGCTGGGAGCACTACGTGGCTGCCCCGGCCCCGCCGGATGTCATTATCGATGGTGTCGTGTGCGACATGAGGGCAGACATGGTGATCAGGACGTTCTGGGTAATTTCTCCTTTACACATTTCAAAATCTTCAACTAGCTAGTTATTAATTGTACTAATCAATATTGTCTCATTTGATTGCAGACATTCTACAAGTGTGAGGAGGGATACGAGGAGGACAGCGCAAATGTTATCCAGAACGTCTGCAAGCGCCTACTCCAGAACTTACGGCACGAGGCTCGGGTGCAGGCTGTTCGAGACTACTACGCCTTGCGTGGTATCAAGAAGACCAAGCCGGCGTGCCGCGATAAGTTCCTGAGTAAGGAGCAGTACATGAAGGTAATTCTTAAGGCCTTCTACTTAACTTCCTTTATTTAGTAATTCTTAGCCGTAGCGCTCAAGTTTCTATTTGCTAACTTAGGCGCCTCCGAGATGGTGTGCGGATCGGATGGATTGTTGGGAGGTGTTGGTCGATGAGTGGTGCTCACAAGAATGGCTAGCCCTCCACAACCAGGCCAAGGACAAACGTGCCCAAATGGAAGGTGTGCCACACCATCAAGGCAGCTCCAACTTATATCAGTTCGGGCGCAACTGGGTATGTGGTTTGCTTCATAATTCATGCAATTCATTCATCATGCTAGCTTGAGCCCTTTAATTACTAATTTTCATTGTTTCTCTCTTTCAGGCACGCCACAATAAGGCGGATAAGGTGCCAGAGGTGTACGACCTGTATGCCATGGCCCACACTGGCTCTTTCAAGAAAGTCAAGGCTTTCTCTCAGTCTGACCTCGATGATGCAAACAACTTCACCAACATCTCCTCCCACAACAAGCTCGTGAGATATAGAGATGAGGGGAAGGCGAGGAAAGGGGAGGACTTTAACCCGAGCCAGGGTCCCATTGATCAAGAGCTGGTGATGATATCTGGTGGCGGGAGGTCCCATGGCTCCATAGCCATTGGAGATGGACTTATCCGTTGTCCTAGCACTCTCCCGGAGATCAAGGCGCGCCAGTCGAGCTCCGCTCCTGAGATAAGGCCTCGTGAACGGCCAGTGCAACTCGCCATCAAGGTTAGTGATACGTACTCAGTTATCTTTCTCCATTACATTGTGTGCGCTTCCATCAATGATTACAAATGGTCATGTGAGTGGTGTTGCAGGCTGCTATATAGACTGAGAGAGATAGAACGGAGAAACTTCTGGCGGAGGCGGCGGAGAGGCAGCGGGAGATGGAGGAGAGGACGAGAAAGATGATGGAGGAGGAGAGGGCACGGAATGACATGCAGGCAAGGGCCATGTACGAGCTCCTTGTGGTAAGTTTCTTCTGTACATGTTGAGTCTCATTACTAACTAGTTATTAATTGTACTAATCAATATTGTCTCATTTGATTGCAGACATTCTACAGGTGTGAGGAGGGATACGAGGAGGACAGCGCAAATGTTATCCAGAACGTCTGCAAGCGCCTACTCCAGAACTTACGGCACGAGGCTCGGGTGCAGGCTGTTCGAGACTACTACGCCTTGCGTGGTATCAAGAAGACCAAGCCGGCGTGCCGCGATAAGTTCCTGAGTAAGGAGCAGTACATGAAGGTAATTCTTAAGGCCTTCTACTTAACTTCCTTTATTTAGTAATTCTTAGCCGTAGAGCTCAAGTTTCTATTTGCTAACTTAGGCGCCTCCGAGATGGTGTGCGGATCGGATGGATTGTTGGGAGGTGTTGGTCGATGAGTGGTGCTCACAAGAATGGCTAGCCCTCCACAACCAGGCCAAGGACAAACGTGCCCAAATGGAAGGTGTGCCACACCATCAAGGCAGCTCCAACTTATATCAGTTCGGGCGCAACTGGGTATGTGGTTTGCTTCATGATTCATGCAATTCATTCATCATGCTAGCTTGAGCCCTTTAATTACTAATTTTCATTGTTTCTCTCTTTCAGGCACGCCACAATAAGGCGGATAAGGTGCCAGAGGTGTACGACCTGTATGCCATGGCCCACACTGGCTCTTTCAAGAAAGTCAAGGCTTTCTCTCAGTCTGACCTCGATGATGCAAACAACTTCACCAACATCTCCTCCCACAACAAGCTCGTGAGATATAGAGATGAGGGGAAGGCGAGGAAAGGGGAGGACTTTAACCCGAGCCAGGGTCCCATTGATCAAGAGCTGGTGATGATATCTGGTGGCGGGAGGTCCCATGGCTCCATAGCCATTGGAGATGGACTTATCCGTTGTCCTAGCACTCTCCCGGAGATCAAGGCGCGCCAGTCGAGCTCCGCTCCTGAGATAAGGCCTCGTGAACGGCCAGTGCAACTCGCCATCAAGGTTAGTGATACGTACTCAGTTATCTTTCTCCATTACATTGTGTGCGCTTCCATCAATGATTACAAATGGTCATGTGAGTGGTGTTGCAGGCTGCTATATAGACTGAGAGAGATAGAACGGAGAAACTTCTGGCGGAGGCGGCGGAGAGGCAGCGGGAGATGGAGGAGAGGACGAGAAAGATGATGGAGGAGGAGAGGGCACGGAATGACATGCAGGCAAGGGCCATGTACGAGCTCCTTGTGGTAAGTTTCTTCTGTACATGTTGAGTCTCATTACTAACTAGTTATTAATTGTACTAATCAATATTGTCTCATTTGATTGTAGACATTCTACAGGTGTGAGGAGGGATACGAGGAGGACAGCGCAAATGTTATCCAGAACGTCTGCAAGCGCCTACTCCAGAACTTACGGCACGAGGCTCGGGTGCAGGCTGTTCGAGACTACTATGCCTTGCGTGGTATCAAGAAGACCAAGCCGGCGTGCCGCGATAAGTTCCTGAGTAAGGAGCAGTACATGAAGGTAATTCTTAAGGCCTTCTACTTAACTTCCTTTATTTAGTAATTCTTAGCCGTAGCGCTCAAGTTTCTATTTGCTAACTTAGGCGCCTCCGAGATGGTGTGCGGATCGGATGGATTGTTGGGAGGTGTTGGTCGATGAGTGGTGCTCACAAGAATGGCTAGCCCTCCACAACCAGGCCAAGGACAAACGTGCCCAAATGGAAGGTGTGCCACACCATCAAGGCAGCTCCAACTTATATCAGTTCGGGCGCAACTGGGTATGTGGTTTGCTTCATGATTCATGCAATTCATTCATCATGCTAGCTTGAGCCCTTTAATTACTAATTTTCATTGTTTCTCTCTTTCAGGCACGCCACAATAAGGCGGATAAGGTGCCAGAGGTGTACGACCTGTATGCCATGGCCCACACTGGCTCTTTCAAGAAAGTCAAGGCTTTCTCTCAGTCTGACCTCGATGATGCAAACAACTTCACCAACATCTCCTCCCACAACAAGCTCGTGAGATATAGAGATGAGGGGAAGGCGAGGAAAGGGGAGGACTTTAACCCGAGCCAGGGTCCCATTGATCCAGAGCTGGTGATGATATCTGGTGGCGGGAGGTCCCATGGCTCCATAGCCATTGGAGATGGACTTATCCGTTGTCCTAGCACTCTCCCGGAGATCAAGGCGCGCCAGTCGAGCTCCGCTCCTGAGATAAGGCCTCGTGAACGGCCAATGCAACTCGCCATCAAGGTTAGTGATACGTACTCAGTTATCTTTCTCCATTACATTGTGTGCGCTTCCAACAATGATTACAAATGGTCATGTGAGTGGTGTTGCAGGCTGCTATACAGACTGAGAGAGATAGAACGGAGAAACTTCTGGCGGAGGCGGCGGAGAGGCAGCGGGAGATGGAGGAGAGGACGAGAAAGATGATGGAGGAGGAGAGGGCACGGAATGACATGTAGGCAAGGGCCATGTACGAGCTCCTTGTGGTAAGTTTCTTCTGCAGATTACTTGCTAGTCTTAACATTTGAGTCTCATTACTAACTAGTATGACTCTGTTCTGAAAACCAAATGTGCAGTCTGTGTGCGAGAAGTCCGGTCAGCCCGCTCCGCCGATGCCAGTGATTGCTCCTGGGAGCACGGTGAGTTTAGTTTGAATGGACATTACTTGGTAGTCTTAACATTTGTGTGTCGTAATGCTAACGAGACATTGGAAATGATCTTTGGTGCAGCTTAACTCCAGAAACGCATCGCACGATCCTTCTCCAGGTAGCGGCACTAGCCACCCCGCTCCTACACCTCCCTGATCACGGTAAGTTTCTCTAGTGTTTTGCTTAACAAATGCATAAAGACCTAGACTTAGCTTTATTTCCTCCAATATGCTTACCATAATGACCTAGAGTTAACTTACTTTCCTCCAAAATGACCCATTTTACCTAGGTTAGCTTATAAATGATGCAGTTCATCCAAGTTAGCTCAAAAATGACCCATTTTACCTAGATTAGCTCCTAAATGATCCATTTTACCTACGTTAGCTTTAAAATGTCCCATTTCACCTAGGTTAACTCCAAAATGACCCATCTTACCTAGGTTATCTCATAAACGATCCATTTCAACTAATTTAGCTCATAAACGATCCATTTGACCTAAGTGAGCTAAAAAACGATCCATTTCACCTAAATTAGCTCTTAAATGATCCATTTCACCTAAGTTAGCTCAAAAAGATCCATTTCAACTAAATTAGCTCTAAAATGTCCCATTTTATGTAGATGAGCTCCTAAATGATCCATTTTACGTACGTTAGCTTTAAAATGACCCATTTCACCTAGGTTAGCTCCAAAATGACCCATTTCACCTAGATTAGCTCCAAAATGACCCATTTCACCTAGGTTAGCTCCAAAATGACCCATTTCACCTTACTTAGCTCAAAAATGATGCCCTTCACCTTAGTTAGCTCATAAACGACCCGTTTCAACTAAGTTAGCTCATAAATGATCCATTTCAACTAAGTTAGATCATAAACAACCCATTTCAACTTAGTTAGCTCATATATGATCCATTTCACCTAAGTTAGCTCATAAATGACATATACTTCTTGTTCTAGTCTTCTTCTTGTTCTAGTCACCTATTTCTAACTTTCTTATTTACCATTTTGCAGATTTCATTCACTTCATGGAAGCTAGCTTGCTATGATGGAGTGCTTGCTTTTCCTTTGATGAAACTTTGCATTGTATCTAGCTTGTTATGATGGATGGAACTATGTGATATGGATCATTGCATCTAACTTGCTATGTTGATGAAACTTTGCATTGTAATATATATATGGATGGAACTATGTGTATGGATGGAACTTGCTTATGTATGAACAATGTGTATGGATGAAACTGATGTGATATGTGATATGAAACTTATGTGCTGGATATGTGCTGGATATGTGATATGAAACTTATATATTTTCTGTGCAAATTGTGGGATTTAATAAAAAACAGAAAAAACAGACAATATGCAGGCTCTTTGCCGTCTGCCACCGACGGCAAAGAGCTCTTTGCCGTCTGCCGCGGACGGCAAAGAAGCCAAGTGGCAGCCAACTGTGCTTCCTGGGAGCTGACCCATTTGGTCAGTTTGCCTACAGTGGCAGACGGCAAAGACTTTGCCATCTGTGGCAGACGGCAAAGAACCTGCACTTTGCCATCAGTGGCAGACGGCAAAGAACCTGCCACTAGTGATGTGTAGATGACATCATACGGCGGACGGCAAAGACCAGAGAAGTTTTGCCGTCAGCGGCGGACGGCAAAGGTCTGCCATTAGCCACTTAACGGAATGACAACGCAATTATTGCCGTCCGCCCTCTTTGCCGTCCGCCGCAGATGGCAAAGAGCCTTTGCCGTCCGCCGCCAGGAAGCAGACGGCAAAGCAGCTGTTTACCGTAGCCTTCTTTGCCGGAGCCTTTTGCCGTCCGCGGCTGACGGCAAAGGTCTTTGCCGTCCGCCTTTCGAGCCTTTGCCGTCCGCCGTGGCAGATGGCAAAGTAGCTGTTTCCTGTAGTGGGAGTTCAAATAAGTTTAAAAAACATTGAAGTGCCCGTGTAACAGGTGAGTTCTCGTCCGAAACCCTGATACTCTGAAAGAGATTGTCCAGTTTGTACACGAGGTGCGTCCAGTTTTCGCCGTGACCCTCTCTACTCTTTTGCACATGCTATGCGGGTGAAATGATGAAACCATGCCAAGTTCCAACATTTTCAGAGTTCATTTTGTAGTGATTTTCAGTTTCACCGTCATTTAGCTCTCTAAACAAATCGGTAAATGACTGAAAAACAGCAAATGATGTCAGAACATGTTGGAAATTGATGACATCGCTTTGAATGGTGCGTACTGAATGCAAAAATAGGCTGGAGTTCAAATAAGTTTAAAAAACATTGAAGTGCCCATGTAACAGATGAGTTCTGGTCCGAAACCCTGATACTCCGAAAGAGATTGTCCAGCTTGTACACGAGTTGCGTCCAGTTTTCGCCGTGACCCCCTCTACTATTTTGCACATGCTATGCGGGTGAAATGATGATACCATGCCAAGTTCCAACATTTTCAGAGTTCATTTTGTAGTGACTTTCAATTTCACCGTCATTTAGCTCTCTAAACAAATCGGTAAATGACTGAAAAACAACAAATGATGTCAGAACATGTTGGAAATTGATGACCTCGCTTTGAATGGTGCGTACTGAACGCAAAAATAGGCTGGAGTTCAAATAAGTTTAAAAAACATTGAAGTGCCCGTGTAACAGATGAGTTCTCGTCCGAAACCCTGATACTCCGAAAGAGATTGTCCAGCTTGTACACGAGGTGCGTCCAGTTTTCGCCGTGACCCTCTCTACTCTCTTGCACATGCTATGCAGGTGAAATCATGATACCATGCCATGTTCCAACATTTTCAGAGTTCATTTTGTAGTGATTTTCAATTTCACCGTCATTTAGCTCTGTAAACAAATCGGTAAATGACTGAAAAACAACAAATGATGTCAGAACGTGTTGGAAATTGATGACGTCGCTTTGAATGGTGCGTATTGAACGCAAAAATAGGCTGGAGTTCAAATAAGTTTGAAAAACATTGAAGTGCCCGTGTAACAGATGAGTTCTGGTCCGAAACCCTGATACTCCGAAAGAGATTGTCCAATTTGTACACGAGGTGCGTCCAGTTTTCGCCGTGACCCTCTCTACTCTTTTGCACATGCTATGCGGGTGAAATGATGATACCATGCCAAGTTCCAACATTTTCAGAGTTCATTTTGTAGTGATTTTCAATTTCACCATCATATAGCTCTCTAAACAAATCGGTAAATGACTGAAAAATAGCAAATGATGTCAGAACGTGTTGGAAATTGATGAGGTCGCTTTGAATGGTGCATACTGAACGCAAAAATAGGCTGGAGTTCAAATAAGTTTAAAAAACATTGAAGTGCCCGTGTAACAGATGAGTTCTTGTCCGAAACCCTGATACTCCGAAAGAGATTGTCCAATTTGTACACGAGGTGCGTCCAGTTTTCGCCGTGACCCTCTCTACTCTTTTGCACATGCTATGCGGGTGAAATGATGATACCATGCCAAGTTCCAACATTTTCAGAGTTCATTTTCTAGTGATTTTCAATTTCACCATCATATAGCTCTCTAAACAAATCGGTAAATGAATGAAAAATAGCAAATGATGTCAGAACGTGTTGGAAATTGATGACGTCGCTTTGAATGGTGCGTACTGAACGCAAAAATAGGCTGGAGTTCAAATAAGTTTAAAAAACATTGAAGTGCCCGTGTAACAGGTGAGTTCTCGTCCGAAACCCTGATACTCTGAAAGAGATTGTCCAGTTTGTACACGAGGTGCGTCCAGTTTTCGCCGTGACCCTCTCTACTCTTTTGCACATGCTATGCGGGTGAAATGATGAAACCATGCCAAGTTCCAACATTTTCAGAGTTCATTTTGTAGTGATTTTCAGTTTCACCGTCATTTAGCTCTCTAAACAAATCGGTAAATGACTGAAAAACAGCAAATGATGTCAGAACATGTTGGAAATTGATGACATCGCTTTGAATGGTGCGTACTGAATGCAAAAATAGGCTGGAGTTCAAATAAGTTTAAAAAACATTGAAGTGCCCATGTAACAGATGAGTTCTGGTCCGAAACCCTGATACTCCGAAAGAGATTGTCCAGCTTGTACACGAGTTGCGTCCAGTTTTCGCCGTGACCCCCTCTACTATTTTGCACATGCTATGCGGGTGAAATGATGATACCATGCCAAGTTCCAACATTTTCAGAGTTCATTTTGTAGTGACTTTCAATTTCACCGTCATTTAGCTCTCTAAACAAATCGGTAAATGACTGAAAAACAACAAATGATGTCAGAACATGTTGGAAATTGATGACCTCGCTTTGAATGGTGCGTACTGAACGCAAAAATAGGCTGGAGTTCAAATAAGTTTAAAAAACATTGAAGTGCCCGTGTAACAGATGAGTTCTCGTCCGAAACCCTGATACTCCGAAAGAGATTGTCCAGCTTGTACACGAGGTGCGTCCAGTTTTCGCCGTGACCCTCTCTACTCTCTTGCACATGCTATGCAGGTGAAATCATGATACCATGCCATGTTCCAACATTTTCAGAGTTCATTTTGTAGTGATTTTCAATTTCACCGTCATTTAGCTCTGTAAACAAATCGGTAAATGACTGAAAAACAACAAATGATGTCAGAACGTGTTGGAAATTGATGACGTCGCTTTGAATGGTGCGTATTGAACGCAAAAATAGGCTGGAGTTCAAATAAGTTTAAAAAACATTGAAGTGCCCGTGTAACAGATGAGTTCTGGTCCGAAACCCTGATACTCCGAAAGAGATTGTCCAATTTGTACACGAGGTGCGTCCAGTTTTCGCCGTGACCCTCTCTACTCTTTTGCACATGCTATGCGGGTGAAATGATGATACCATGCCAAGTTCCAACATTTTCAGAGTTCATTTTGTAGTGATTTTCAATTTCACCATCATATAGCTCTCTAAACAAATCGGTAAATGACTGAAAAATAGCAAATGATGTCAGAACGTGTTGGAAATTGATGAGGTCGCTTTGAATGGTGCATACTGAACGCAAAAATAGGCTGGAGTTCAAATAAGTTTAAAAAACATTGAAGTGCCCGTGTAACAGATGAGTTCTTGTCCGAAACCCTGATACTCCGAAAGAGATTGTCCAATTTGTACACGAGGTGCGTCCAGTTTTCGCCGTGACCCTCTCTACTCTTTTGCACATGCTATGCGGGTGAAATGATGATACCATGCCAAGTTCCAACATTTTCAGAGTTCATTTTCTAGTGATTTTCAATTTCACCATCATATAGCTCTCTAAACAAATCGGTAAATGAATGAAAAATAGCAAATGATGTCAGAACGTGTTGGAAATTGATGACGTCGCTTTGAATGGTGCGTACTGAACGCAAAAATAGGCTGGAGTTCAAATAAGTTTAAAAAACATTGAAGTGCCTGTGTAACAGATGAGTTCTCGTCCGAAACCGACCCTGATATTTCGAAAGAGATTGTCCAGTTTGTACACGAAGTGCATCCAGTTTTTGCCGTATTGTCCAGTTTGTACACGAAGTGCATCCAGTTTTTGCCGTCACACAAGAAGTCCGGAGTTGTAATAAGTTATTAAAAACAAAAAAAGAGGCGCAATGCTCGTTAATTAGCTCCAAGCCTTTCGGAATAGTGTAGACTGCACTGCACATAGCTCCATACAGTCTACCCTATTCCTCAAGGCTTGAAGCTAAGCAACATGAAGGTGAGCATTGCGCCTCTTCTTCATCGTCTCTGCACTCAGGGCTTATAAACCGCTCCTAGTGCCTCTCTCTTCGTGAGGTGGGACTAAAAAACAGCTTAGTAAGAAACTCTAGTACCAGTTCGTGCCACGAACCGGTACTAAAGGTGCTCGTGGGGCCACAGCCTCATTAGTACCGGTTCGTGGCACGAACCGGTGCTAAAGGTTCACCACAAACCGGTACTAAAGAGCTCCTCCCGCCTAGCCGTTGGAACCGGCACTAATGGACACATTAGTGCCGGCTCAAAATCAAACCGGCACTAATGTGCTTCACATTTGACCCTTTTTCTACTAGTGGATACTCCAATAGAGCAAGATAATGCATGGAAGTCTCCACATGCTTAGACAGTGGATTACATTGAGCGAAGACTAATGATCAACATTTAACTTGATAATGCAGATGTCCACGTGAACCTCCTTCGAGTCCCCGTGCACATTGTTGGGGGTCAAAGAATACCGTGCGTCTTCCATGTCCACATCGGCGGGAAGGTCCCAGCTCGGCAAAGTCCAAGTCAGCTTTTCGTAGCCAGTGTCGCCGCCCACGTACCTCCGAGGGGTAGTAATAGTGAGCACGCACCCGTACATCGTCCTCGTGTCAGTGTCAGCGTCAGCGGCGTCGCCCCTGACGCACACTACAGAGACGGTGCGGCGGCCTGCGCGGGCCTCGCCGGTGCCCACGATCAAGAGGAAGACGCTGCCATCCTCCTCCGAGACTAGCAGGCGGCGGTGATCCTCCAGCAACTCTGGCACGGTGAACGGGTAGCACGTCTCGTACTTGATGTTTTCGCCAAGGGCCAGTAGTGATCGCCACACGCCTGCGTCAGGTGATGCATGATGTCCGCCGGCGAGCCCCAAAACGGGACTGGGCAGTCATAGCAGTAGACGAAGGGCTCCTTGGAGGCATCGACCAGGCCGTCCATGAAACGGGAGTGGCTGTAGGAGATGTCCCGCCGAATGGAGCGCAGGAGGGAGTGGCTGTAGGGGACATTGCGGCCGCCGAATGGAGCGCAGGAGTAGCCCACGAAGCAGTAGATGGTGCTCCTCCCTAGTCTCTATTCTTATCTCTATCTCTACTACTCTTCTTTGTTTTTTATAATATACTAGTTGTAGTTGTCAAATCGAATAGTACTGCGCCGTCCACTGCACGTCCGGCTGAACACGCCTCCTCTCCTCCATCAAACCCCTCCGTTAAACCCGCATACAAACCGAGAAACCTACTCCGGCCTGCGGGAGGAAATTTGCTGGTTGCCGTTGGAGAATAATAGAGTCACGTCCAATCCATTTGAGTTAATTGCGTATATGATTCTCCCTCTATGAAAAGTTAATTGCATCCTTAATCTTGTATTCTAAGTACTCTATGGGTTCCACAGTCAATACAGTGTACATGACTTGCAGGCTGGCTACAGATTCGTACAGAAAGTTAAAAAGAAACAAATCCATCCTTAATCCTGTATTCTAAGTACTCTATGGGTTCCACTGCCAGTACAGTAGGGAAAGAAGTAGTATATATTAAAAAAATATAAAAAGCTAATGTTTAGGACAGAATTCGAACTCAGGTCATCGCGCTGCGAGCATCCGGCCCGGACCAGTACACTAGGTGTTGGTTGCGGAGAATGCAAGAGATAAACCTTTATAACAATGAGCCCGTCCATTGCAACGGATCCAAAGTAGAATAATACATATTTACAAATTTGAAAGAAATCAGTTTACTTTTGATATAGATATCACTAAAAAATCTTATGTTTCACTTCAAATATATTCTTTGGGCTGTTTTGATGAAGTATGGGAGGAATGTGGTTGGTTTCAAGATACTAAGGGGTTTTGTGTAAACTGGAGCAGAGAAGTGGGAATCTATTTATATATAAAAAGTATTTGGTGGGCTACCAAAAAATAGAAAAATATCCTAGAAAATCACACAAAAATTAGAAATATCTAACCTTTAATTTAATATATTAGAAAACAACAACCGTTAGATCCACTGTAAAACCAAATAAATTACCCACCATGCCATCCTCTCTAAATTACCCACTATTGCCATTACATAATATACTATGTCTAACAAAATCCCTCAAAACAATAATCTTCCTTCCAGCGATGGATCTTCTTAACCTAAAGAAATAATATATCTCATGCATGTATGCTTTTTGAATCTATTAATTAGCTGGCGGTGCATGTGATACATCAGTTGATGGAGCAGCTTGATCGACGCCAATCCCTCGGAGACGATCGGCAACGAGCACGACTACAACATCAACTAGATCGACAGGTACTCACGCGACACCGATCTCTATCTCGAGCGCGTCAACATGTACGAAGCGAAGCTAGCGACTGCCGAAGTGCCGATATACATGCCCCAGGCAGCGTACTATAGCTAGGGCATACCATCGACGCTGATCCGCCGCGTATGTCATTAGTACTTTCCACCGGAGCATGCACGCACGCACAAAAAGATGGCTACCCTACCTGACCGATGGATTCCGCCGGAAGACACTCGGATGATGCACGTACACAGAAGGATCGATGGATCGGATGGACTTAGCACACACAAACAAAAACGCTCGATCAGGCCTTCGTAAGCCAACACAAATTGTCACTACATGCATGGCTCTTGAACCCACGGACAAATCTTATGCCTTGATAAGTCTTTTGCCAGTACAGTGCTGACAAAAAAATAGGCCAGTACAACAGAGTGTTTGCACCTTTTTGCTACACGAGTTTACAGGTAACCTTTAATTGTAGTAGTTTTGCTGATTCTCTGGATGACCCCGGCATCCTGAAAACAGAATTGTACTGAATTCCTATTTCAACGTGTGCCATGCAAACCCCTGTCCAGATTCTGGACACTAGCGGGATGATTACAATCAATCATGTGACATGCACGTAGTATTGTTATCTTGATTAGAACTACATGATAATAAAGTTGATAATTTTGAGAACCCCATTGAAATTAAATCAAGGCTGCTATAGTTTTGGAAGCTGAGCCTATACTATGTTTGGTATTATCAGCTCCATGTCAAATATAAAAAAAGCAACATATGTGTCGATTGTGAATTGCTTGCAAATGAACACCAACCATTGTAGCGCAAAACCGAGCGGTAACTCTTTTCCTGGGGTTTTGACATGTTTTATATGCAAATGACATCCATTAATTATAAATAATTACTCTAATCCTCTTAATGAAATGATAGAGCTCTTAACGGCAATCTCTGGAGAAAATATTGCTGACAAACCTGTACTTTATAGCATGTAGTTATGTTTATTTTAGAAACAATTATTTTTAGTCTCCCCCGCAAAAAAATATATTTTTAGTCTATCTCCATCTTTTCTGGTCATAGAACTAACGTCAAACATGCCTTGACATTGCTTTTGATGAAGTGCAATAAAGACATCATCGCCTTGGGTATATATATACACCTTCCCTACATGTATATGAAACGCAAGAACTCAGCAGTGGCGCAGCAGCCCAAGCAGGTCTTGTAGAAGACCGCGTAAGTCAAAGTTGGGCATCCGATCTCCCGCGGAAGCACGAGTGTACGACCATAGGCGACACCCATCATTTATATGGCTGGCACCATGCAACGCTGGATAACGTGCCTAGCTCTGATTCAATCCATGTCTCCAAGACAGATCAACAAATTAATTGGTGATAGGCACAATCACTATTGATTTGTTAATGATGCCAGCCAAGTTTATGGGCATGCTTTTTGTGGACGTGAAGAGAACGAGGATAATTCCTTGCAGGAGGTAATCAAAATGTAGTTTTAGTTCTTGACTTTATGTTGTTGATGCCTTAGCGCCAAACCAAGAACATTTCTTTGAGCCATAAATTAAACTGTATTATAATTTACTTTACTTTACATATTGTCAGGTGCGCATGCATGAGTGGTTAATTAATAGGCAGATGGAAAACTGCATCAACCACATCTTGCTGTATATTATTTAATAGTTAATACAATATGACAAATTACTGAAAAAATTAACATGAGATGGGCAAACCATGTGACGCATAGATAAATTATATATCTCTCAAATATATATGATTTCTTTATATACAGGGGGTACAAGATGCACATTAATCGCTATTGTTTAGTTCAATTTGACAGATTACTTGAAGAATTAATGTAACATCATAGGGTGTGCTTTCTTATGCCGCTGAGACTCCATAACCCATACATTTTTTCGAACATGCATGGAAGGTATTTTATATAGACGGTCTACAGAGTGCACCTTGTCCATATAGTTTATATGAATAAATGTTACAGCACAAATAAAGTGGGGGATATCACAGAGAATTTTGTGGAAAAACATGACATCTTTTGCCAAATAGAAGACTTTTAGAAATCTAATTGACAGAATGATCTAATTTTGGCTATCAACATATAAATATATCAAATAAAATTACATGTGTAGGAAAAGTATTTATTTGTTTTCCATTTATCTTTCACAAAAAGTAAGCATGTGCATCTACAAAATAATGCTGAACATTTTGCATCGTGGATACCCTTAGGATGTCTAAAGCATTATGTATGTCAAACCAGACAAAGTCATTGATATCAAGAAGCATATACAAAAACCAATTAAAATGAGAAGGATTAGATTATTTAGTCACCGAACTTATTAAAGGTGATAAATTCTTTTTTGCTTTCCTATCCCATAATAGGAAGATCACATAAACATCATGTTGGTCCTGCTTCGCTATATCCTTCATCATTATTTGGATCATAAAATATGATACATCTAATAAGCACGCCTGATATTATATTGCATCAAAACAACAGGCTACCTCACAAGGTTTTTATTAATATAATAACATTAAGAAGAGACATATGATCATGACTATAGTACTTTAAAAATAGTATAATAATCATATGCCCTTGAATTAAAGATTACTATAGATCTTACACGCACATGTCATATCTTATTTATCACAATATTTGTGGTAGTTATATAACAATGCCATTATGTATCGTGTACACCTAAAATCTTAAATTTAGTTCCTATCTACCCAACTAGGCAGGGTCACTTTGATTCATATGAAAAGTGACATATTCATCCCTTTGGTTCAAAGGAACATAGAGTAGATTAAATGGATGAAAATTCCTCTAATACCAATTATATAGGAAAAATACACGAATTATACAATCCTACGACAACTATTTTTAAACCTTCCTTCAAATAAGAATGAGATCAAGGTCTTTACTAGCACAATAATATTTGAACTCTGGGTTTGATTTGGCCATGTTTCTTATTGATTTTGAAATCCGGCGAACTAAAGTGGTACTAAAGGAGATACCCTCGCTACAACATGCATAATCAGCAGGTAAATGGACAACCCATATAAATTTATATATCATCAAAGACAAAACTATGGAGAGATCTATTGGGTTGAATTTCCATAATGCCACTGATCACGAACAGTACAAGGATAGTTCCAAATTTACTTTAAAACTTCAATTAATATATTCACATTATTTAAATTTATAAAATTCTAGCCCGCGCATCGAGCGGGCCACTCTACTAGTTGTTGCAAAAGGCCACAACTTACATCACAACCATTAGATGCAGATCCAATGGTCAGAAATGGCGGATGGCAGACACACCATCATCACCAACTGAGTCTTTTATAGGAGTATAGGAGTAGAGAAAAAATCGAGTTGGTGATGATGGTGTGCCTGCCATCTTATAATATAGACTGTCCGATCTATATCTGACGGATAGAAAGCAAACTATGACAGATTTACAAAAGATACCCACACCTCTCTCCACATTTACAGATAAGGCCTTGCCTCGTTCATCCTTATCTCCCACAACCTCATTGCTGAGCAATTACAAAAGGAAGTCTCTGGAACAATCTGGCATCGTGGCCGCTGCCGGCGCCGTCCATCCCCATGCCTCCGCCCAGTCCGACCACCAGTCACCACCACACCCCACTCCTCCTCACCTCTATCATCTTTCTCGACATATCATTTTTTCGATGAAATGGTCGACATACCATTTTCCGATAAAATTCTCAAAATATCATTAGTTTTTACACATGGTATTACTCCTGCATGGGTCAATCACAACAGGTGTTTTGTAAAAAAAATGCATCTTGATGTTCCATGCAATGCACGGGCATCTTGCTAATTTTTTTGCATATAATTCCAAACACCACGTAGACACGGTCTTTGACCATTTTACAACTATGTTAGTACCATTGTTAGTGGTCAGCCGGTGCAAGTTATAGCCCCGGGTGTTTTAACCTTTTTTTAGTAATGATATCTGGCGATTGTTTGGCACGAGCTCAATCCTGGCGAATCCCACGTAACCGTCAGATTTCCATCCGACGGTGGCCTGTTTTTAAGCCGTAGTATTTGACAAAACCGCCACCCTTACACACGTACTGTAACTGCGTCGCGGGCGTTTGCAACTGCCATGTCTCCCAGCGAACGTTTGCTGGGGATTGGAATTAGCACCGATGGTGGTTCGTAGTCGTTCCACACTCAGGCATTGAAGTTTGTAACTATTTTAGATTAGAACATACTACTCCTCTAGTGCTAGTAGTAGAGCAGAGTCCTACTCCACTACTACTCTACTCAAGCAAGTTAGGGCATAGTAGTAGGTACTGTAGGGAATACCAGTACTGTGATCACTCAAGCAAGTTGTCTGACTTTGATATGACCCTACGCCGCTGGTATGTGTCTCGTAAGTCAAGCGGCGTGCTGTAGTCATCATCACCTGTCCACTTCCCGCAGCACATATTCGCTTCTCCATCTTTGTCTGCTCATCCATCCCCGCAGGGGCGTCCCCCCTCGTCCAATCTTCCATCCCCGCTAAGGCACCTCCGCTCCTCGTCCGAAACCCAAGCACTAACAATGGCAGAACCGAGCAGCGTCCGCCGAAAGAGTGGCTGGAATTCGCTCCCCACAGAGGTAATCAAGCTCATTGTTTCGCGTGTGGACAATCTTAGTACCATGCCGGTCGCCGCGTGCTCGTCGGGGCTGTACCGTTTACTCAAAGCCCTCAGGCCGGAGCTTTTTAAGCCAGCTCCTTGCTTGCTGATGCCGCCTGATCTTCAAAAACGGCGTGTCATGCAGCATAACGGTCGTAGGGTGGAGAACATCAACCCCCTTGACTGCGATCCGATCCCCGTCACCCTCAACTACATTAACGGTATGTACTGGGTCGACATGAACACGTCTTGGATGGTGCTCGTCGACGATCGCGGCAGCTGGATGCTCGTGGAGGTCTACACCCGGCGATTGATCCCCCTTCCTTCGATTAACACTGCACTGCTTTGGCACCGCGGCCCAGAATACTCGGAATCTTACAGTAGCCAACATGATACCAAGTTTGATTTGCTCAAGGTTGTAATATGCCAAGTGCCCACAAGATCTGCAAATTATAAAGACTTCAGGCTAATTGCGTTCTTCAACCGCGGTCTCGCCTATCTGACAGGTCACTGCGGTAAGTGGATAAATCTGCACGTCCATCGCAGGATCATGCATCCTCCATGGTTCTCTGATGCCATTGAACACAAGGGCTTCATTTATGCTGTCGACTCCTTCTATGGCTGGACGTATTGCTGGCCTACTCCAGTCATCTCTACAAATGGCTGTTACAGCAGTATGTTACTTTCCTATGATATCATGATGGCTTGCTTATATTACTGTCAACATTTTCTGAAAAAATATTCATGCTCAAAAAAAGTTGTTCTTAAGATTGACTACATCAAGAGCCCTTTTTTATTTGACTCCAACTTTTTTTTGAGGGTTATTTGACTCCAACTTGATATGATGTTGTAGGCCGCCTGGTGTCCCTACCCTTCCTAATCCCAGAACCTTTCATAGAAAAGCGGCATGGCAGTTGCAGGTGGTTCCTTGATCGATCAGACGACGGCGAACGATTGATGATCGTTCGCACGTACCGGATGTGTTGTTTCGCGAATACAATCACAGTCACTGCAAGGTCTTTGAGCAGGATCCCAGCTTCTCTGGGGCTTCAGGAATTTTTGACTGGAGGTTGGTGTTGGGAATCGTAGCATAATTTTAAAATTTTCCTACGCTCACCAAGATGCATCTATGGAGTCTACTAGCAACGAGGGGAAAGGAGTGCAT